>NC_134354.1:205426763-205726763 GCF_048569485.1 Anomaloglossus baeobatrachus
CGCAATGTAAACTCTACTTCATCACTGTGCTCAGACACAGTCTATACACAGTGAGAAGAAAAGCGTAAAGTCAACTCTGCGTCATCACTGTGCACAGACAGTGTCTATACATAGTAAGAAGCACAGAGAGCCATGTCAGGTCTGCTACATCGCTCTGGACAGAGCGATGAAGAAGAGGCTGACAGTGAGGGGATGATTGCACTTGCATCTCGCATTGCATCACCCCACTCTCCCGACAGCAATGCCTCAGCTGTGGATATACATGCAGATGACCCGCTGCCGTTGGGAGATTGTGTGCCATGATGCAATGACACTCACATCATGGTGCACCAGGACCTTGGATGAAGTCATACTCACATGACCAGTCTGTAGCCAATGAGGTAATATAACATTCACAGTGACTGGTCACATTGGTATGACGTCACAGTCACGGCAGGTCCTATAAGCCAGAGGTGCTTACCGGGGGGAACAGCAATGATTGGACATACGTGAAAGCAGAAGCGCTGGGAGACAGAGTCTGCAGGATGCGTCACGAGACCTGTAAGTATGATCATAATGTTTTTAATAACGTGCTTTTTTTTTAACAGCCCCTGGACCCAAACTGTAACACGAACTATAACACGAACGTCGTGTTCGGTACGGACGCCGAACTTTACATTTCGGGTTCGCCCATCCCTACCCCTGAGGGGAGCTCGGTGTAATGTTCCCTCCAGGGGGACTGTTTTCTCTTTGCTGTCTCAGACTGTTCTCTCACTAAACTGAAACTGCTTATTTCTTTCTACTCAGTCACTGAGAGCTGCCCCCACCCTCTGAAATGACTCAGCAGTGCTGGGGGAATTACCCATTGCTATGGTGCCCACCTGCAGTCTGGCTTCCTTTATGTGGTGACTAGATGTTTTTTGTAAGTGGCCGAAACCAGTGGTTAACCTCTTCTCAGCTGGGAGAGAATTACAACTTAAACCAGATGTAATTCCCTGTGGCGACTGAGCCTCAGGGGTGCCACATAATTACCTTCATATGTCATATGCTAAGTGAAAGAAAGTTCACTTGTGTGCAATCTAAGTGACATATGGTCTGTCATTATGTACGTACCTTTTCAGAAATGCCACAGAGGCTGCAACACCATTAAGCAAGAGACACCACTAACCAAACTACACCATGAAGATCAAGGACATTTACAAATAAGTCAGAGACAACATTGTTGAGTAGTACACTTCAGGGTTGGGTTCTCAAAAAATATGCCAATCTCTGAAGATCCCTCTGAGCACCATCAAATCCATTATCATCAAATAGAAAGAATATGGGACCACAACAAAACTGTCAAGAGTAGAACGCTCACCAAAACTCTCAGCCGGGACAAAGAGGGCATTAATCAGAGAGGCAGCACAGACACCATAGTTAAACCAGAAGGAGATGCAAAGTTCCCAAGCAGAGACTGGAGTATCTGCCCATACAACCACAACAAGCTGGACACTCCAAAAAGCTAGCCTTTATGGAAGAGTGGCCAGAAAAAAAGCCTTTACTCACAGCCAAAAGTTGAAAGACTGGTTTTGAGTTTGCCAAAAGACATGTAGGAGACTCCCCATATGTATGGAGTAAGATGCTGTGGTCAGATGAGAGCAAAAGGTAACTATTGGCCACCAAGGTAAGTCTGTGTCTGCCTCCAAAACAGCACAGTTCATTCAAGAACACCATGACCATAATGAAACATAGTGGTGCAGCATCATGCTGTGGCTATGTATTTTTAGCAGCAAGGACAGGGAAAATGGTCCGAGTTGAGAAGAAGATGGATCGTGCAAAATATAGGGATATTCTTGAGCAAAACCTGTTTCAGTCTGTCAGTGATTTGAGCTTGAGACGAAAATTCATCTACCAACAAGACAATTACCCAAAGCATACTGCTAAAGCAACACTCAAGTGATTTAAGGGGAAGACTTTAAATATCTTGGCATGGCTTAGTCAAAGCCCAGACATTAATCCAATAGAGAATCTGTAGTCAGACTTAAAGATTGCTGTTCAAGAAAGTAAACTATCTAACTTGAAGGAGCTGGATCAGTTTTGCCTTGAGGAATGGGCAAAATCTCAGTGGAAAGATGTGGAAAGCTCATACAGACTTACCCACAGCAACTTGCAGATATAATTGCCACAAAAGGAATTTCTGTAAAATACTGACTATAATAGTTATTCACAATGAAGATTTCAGTTATTTTGTCCTATTTGTTGTTTGCTTCACAATAAAAATAAAACTAAATGTTCACCATTGTACACCATGTTCCAAATTATTATGCAAATTGGATTTAAGTATCATAGCCTCTATTTTTTATTTTTTTTTTTCAATGAAACCCATTAATGGCATTGTGTTTCAGGGTTCTTTGGTTCACTGAAATCAATCTCAGATACCTGTGATAATTAGTTTGCCAGGTGAGCCCAATAAAAGGAAAACTGGATTTTCCACAATATTAAGCAGGCCACAATTTTCAAGTAACATGGGAAAAAAAAGGATCTCTCTGCTGCCGAAAGGCATCAAGTAGTGCAATGTCTTGAACAAGGGATGATAACATTAGATATTTCACGAAAATTTAAGCGTGATCATCGTACTGTGAAGAGATTTGTGGCTGATTCAGAGCACATACGTGTTCGTGCTCATAACGGCAGAATGAGGAAGGCTTCTGCCAGGAAAGTTCATCGGATTAAGAGAGCAGCTGCTAAAAAGCCATTATAAACCAGCAAACAGATATTTGAAGCTGCTGGTGCCTCTGGAGTCCCTCAAATCTCAAGTTGTAGGATCCTTCAAAGGCTTCCTGTGGTGCATAAACCTACTATTCGGCCACCCCTAACCAGTGCTCACAAGCCGAAACAGTTTCAGTGGGCTCAGACATACATGAAGACTAATTTTAAAACAGTCTTGTTTATTGATGAATGTCGAGCAACCCTGGATGATCCAGATGGATGGAATAGTGGATAGTTGGTGGATGGCCACCAAGTTCCATCAAGGCTGTGACGTCAGCAAGGATACATCTGGTAGGCCCCTGGAGGGTTCTTGAAGGTCTGAAAATGACCTCTGCAAAGTATGTAGAGTTTCTGATTGACAACTTTCTTCCATGGGCAAAAAGCAGAAATGCGCCTTCAGAAGCAAAATCATCTTCATGCATGACAGTGTAAAATGACATGCTGAAAAGAATACCTCTGTGTCATTGGCTGCTATGGGCATACAAGGAGATAAACTCATAGCGTGGCCACCATCTTCCCCTGACCTCAACACTATAGAGAACCTTTGGAGTATCGTCAAGCAACAGATTTAAGAGGGTGGAAGGCAGATCACATCAAAACAGCAACTCTGGGAGGCTATTCTGACATCATGCAAAGAAATTCAAGCTAAACTCTCAAAAACTCACAAGTTCCATGGATGCAAGAATTGTGAAGATGATATCAAAGAAGGGGTCCTATGTTAACATGTAACTTGGCCTGTTAGGATGCTTTGGATTTAAATAGCTTTTTATTTCAGTGAATTTGACTTCCTAATGCTGCAAATACCACAAATAGCATTTTCAGTTCTTTAAAACATATAAAATGTTTAGAAACTCTACTGTGCCTAAAAATTTGAAACACTGCATTTTGAGGTTTTTTTTAATTTTGAAGATTATACCGTTATCATTGGGAGGTTGCTTCAATGACATTCGATGTATACTCTAACGGGTGATGACTTTTATTAGACTGACTGTCATTTGCACCAACCATTTAGGAAAATCAGAGAAAAATATAATTTGCATAATAATTTGGAACATGGTATAGGCATGTTCTTTACATGAACTGATGCAAACCCTCCAAAAAAACCAGTGAAATTCCACTTTGTGAAATAGAAAAACAAAAAATGCCAAGGGCATGAATACTTTCTCAAGATACTGTATATAAGAGTGAACTTAATATGGTATACTGTTGCGTACAGTATAATAAAAAGGTGTGGGGTCACATATATTTGGTAAGTAGCAACGGAAATGCTACATGTTATTCCTTCTTTTAATGGGAGGACTGCACAGACATTTTATCACTCACTACAAAAAATCTCCATGAAATTTCTGTCCCTAGGAATGCATTGAGCAGCTTAAAAAGCTCTTTAGAATTGCTCCAGTTAAAAAGTAGTAGCTACTTTTGCTTCTGTACAAGAACATGAAAATTGCTTGAAAATCTCTAGAAAATTACTTGTTAAGGTTTTCACAGCACTGCCGTAGCACATCAAAAAGCCAAACATAGCAAAGACGTAGGTTTGCAATGGGAAATGCACAATGCATTATTCTCTTTGCAAGCAATACACTCTATCAATGATACAAATGTGAATCCCTTTACTACCTTGGAAGAGTAGCCTGTTAAACCTTTCACTACCTAATGCGGGCGTCACACGAGACGAGCTATCGTGCGATGCATCGTCGGGGTCACGGTTTTCGTGACGCACATCCGGCATTGTTTGCAACGTCGTTTCGTGTGACACCTCCGAGCGACGCTGTATCGGTCACAAATCGCGAGTCATGTACATGTTGCTTATTTTTAAAAAAAATTGTTTATTTTTAATGGCGCCGGTTGTTCATTGTACCCGGGGCAGCACACATCGCTCCGTGTGACACCCTGGGAACAATGAACACAGCTTACCTGCATCCCGCGGCACCCGCCGACTATGCGGAAGAAAGGAGGTGGGCGGGATGTTTACATCCCGCTCATCTCCGCCCTTCCGCTTCTATTGGCCGGCGGCTCTATGACGTCACTGTGACGCCGAACCTCCCTCCCCCTTCAGGAAGAGGATGTTTGCCGCCCACAGTGAGGTCGCACAGCAGGTAATTATGTGTGATGGCGGTTTAACGACTTTGTGCGACGCGGGCAGCGATTTGCCCGTGACGCACAAATGACGGGGGCGGGTATGATCGCTCGTGCGATCGCACGATAGATCGTACTGTGTGATGCCCGCATTAGGCCTGTTTCACACGTCAGTCAAAAATATAGACATTTTTCACTGACGTGTAAAAGACGCATATGGTTCTCCATATGTTGTGATTCACGGCACACGTAGGATGTCCATGTGCAATCTGTGATACGTGATCCATACTCCGTGATTGTACATGGACGTATACTCACCTGTCCCCGCTCTTGCTGTCCGTGATGCTGAACTCTCCAGTTCTGCAGCATCCAACCGCTGCTGTCTCTCACCTCTGCAGCTACTTCCGGGTCGGCTCCGGCGGCATAAATGAATATGCATACCAGTAATGAGCCGGCCTGGAAGCTGCAGAGAGCAGAGTTGCACAGAGCATCGCTGGAGAAAATGAGATGAAAATGTTTTTTATTTTCAATGTACATTTTTTTCTGGTACATGTTTCATGAACCACACCACAGTGTGGTCCGTGGGACATCAGTGATGCCAGACAAAAACTGACTTTTCTCTTCGTGCGGCAATCATGGAAATGCGTGTACGCTGCACGGAGACACAGTCAGTGAAAAATCACTGATGTTTGCACAGACCCATTGATTATAATGCCTCTGCGTATGTAAGTGATTCTGGTACGTATAAAAAAGGCACATACATATCAGAATCATTGATGTGAGAAACAGGCCTTAAACAGAGACTGTAACATTAGCCCTTTAAGTACATTAGGTCTCATTTACATGTAAGATTTTTCCACTGATAAAATAACAGACCGATAATTCTATTCAGACATAGATGACAGTTTTAACAGAATATACTGTAGTTGGAAAGTCATATGTTTTTCTTAAGAAATATAAAAAAATAGTTTCTCTACCTTCTTCATAATGACAGTCCGTGAAAATCGTCATCCAAGTGTTGTCTGAGTTTTTTTCACTGACCCTTAGGGGTACTTTGCACGCTGCGACATTGCAAAGCAATGCTGCAATGCCGAGCGCGATAGTCCCCGCCCCCGTCGCAGCTGCGATATCCTTGTGATAGCTGCCATAGCGAACATTATCGCTACGGCAGCTTCACATGGACTCACCTGTCCTGGGAAGTCGCTCTGGCCGGCGACCCGCCTTTTTATTAAGGGGGCGGGTCGTACGGCGTCACTGCGACGTCACACGGCAGGCGGCCAATAGGAGCGGAGGGGCGGAGATGAGCGGGATGTAAACATCCCACCCACCTCCTTCCTTCCGCATATCCTACGGAAGCCGCGGTGACGCCGGTAGGAGATGTTCCTCGCTCCTGCGGCTTCACACACAGCGATGTGTGCTGCCGCAGGAACGAGGAACAACATCGGACCGTCGCGTCAGCGTAATTATGGATTACGCCGACGCTATACCGATGATAGGATTACGATGCTTTTCCACTCGTTAATCGTATCATCTAGGCTTTACACACTACGATGTCGCCTGCGATGCCGGATGTGCGTCACTTTCAATTTGACCCCACCAACATCGCACCTGCGATGTCGTAGTGTGCAAAGCCCGTCTTAGACTTGAATTATATATTTTCATCCCACAAATCAAAACAGTCTGTATGATTTTCCAGGACCACACAGTATGCAAAACATCAAGGATATGTGAATGGTCCCATGGACTATAAGGGCTATCCTAGCAATCCATGGAGAGCACTCATGTATAAATTAGACATGTGAATAAGCCCTTAGACTATTAAAATAAAGCCAAATGTACTGTTCATTAATATACTGTAAATGGAATTACTGGATATCACCACAAATGAGCGAGGTGATGATATGCCACAGGAAAGACATAGTTGTTATATTTACTAGGTTGTAAGTCTAGAAGATAAAAAAGAGAGATTAGGAAAAATCAATAAATAAAAAAAATAAGAAAGGGGTGTAAAGCAGTTATGCTTGTATTTTATGTTGTAGTCTTTAGATGTGTCACAGAGACAGCTCGGGAGATGACTCAGATATCCTGCCGCTGCCACTAATTTGTCACAAACAGCACTTTGCTACCTCCAATCATCAGGACAATACACATTTGAGGATTGATGGACAAGGCAATGGCTGCTTTTTCTACTAGGCCACTTATTGGGCGCTTTCACAATGATTGTATAGTATGTACACATGCAATTCTAAGAAATGGAACATCAGTTCGGTTACTTCCAATTCCCACAATAGCCCCTAAAAACTAGTTGCCCCAACTAATAATTTATATAGACCGATTGGACACCAGTTATCTGTAACTTTGGGCTCACGAGGCTTCAGTGATGCAGTTTATAGAGAAAGCGTTATGAAGCTATTACATTTTATATATTTAATCTGGAAAGTAGGCAGTGTTTATAAAAAATGGCAAAAGATGTTACGAAGGGGACAAAACAATACAGTATATAAAGTTACATAAAATAAAATGGATAACCAAAAGAAGGGTACTTGACCTGTAGTCACAGGGATGGCGGAATTCTATTTTTAAAGGGAAGTGCTTCAGTAGAAATATAGACCAACCCTTCACAAATGTGCAACTTCCAGACTAAATAAATGCTTAATCTCAAAATTTGAATTTCTTAAAGAACAGTCACTCCACATACTTCCACTTGTTGACCTCAGATGGGGCTGGTCATGGCATGTGGATCCAGGCTCTAAAAAAATTATGGGATCCCCAACTTTCAGGATGTATTCACATCAGGAGGTCTCAATGGAATGATTTTAATGCCATGTTTCATTTCATGATTTTACATTTACATAGATAGGAAACATATATATATATATATATATATATATATATATATATATAATGTCATCCATCTGGCTGATTTTAATTTGGGGCTGATGTGCAGATCGCATAGTTATGTAAGACCATGCATTTCATTACATTTGCTATTATGATGCTAAAAATATGGTCAGGATGGCAGAGTACAAGCTATTGTTTCAGTTCCAATTTTGATAGAGCGGTATTTCATTTCTCAGTACATTATGAGTAGTGATGCCGAACCCGAACTGTAAAGTTTGGGGTCCATACCGAACACATAGTGTTCGTGCACACGGTCCCGATATGATTCCACTTGTTTATGACTCATGCAGGTCTTCATTGCATCACCCAGCATGGCCATACACTCTCCTCACAGGAGAGGATCAGCTGCATGTATTTCTGTGCAGCTGCACGCTGATGTTCGGAGAGCATCAGGCCGTGCCAGGTGATATCAATGTGAGACTTGCAATTATCATACGCAAGTGAGACTGTACATTCAGCCTGCTTCTCGCTCTCTAGGGATGCTTGTCTGTACAAAGCGATGAAGCAGAGCTGACATTGCTTTCCCTGTGGACTACGTCGGACTAAGGATTTTTTTACAATAAAGATGGAGTCTCGAAATGGTTTATGTTTTATTTCTAATAAAAAAAAAGTTGTATGTGTTGTGTTTTTTTTCACTGTTTACTAGAAATTCATGGTGGCCATGTTTAATTTGAAAAAACCCTACATAAAACTATATAAAAAAAAAAAATCACAGACCATAGGAGCCAATTCAGATGAAGTAGGCACACACAGAATGTGGCAAACCCTCCTAGTAAAGATGGACGCAGCCCAGGTGCACGATGCTGATGATACAGCCACACAAACCTCCACACTAAAGAGGAGGGGCAGCTGTTTAGCATAGAACATGCACACTAATAAGGCTTGCATTTGGAACCCGTCATATAGTTGAGTGAGATGCACAGTGTCTGAACTGCAACCTATAAATGACGCCAGAAATCTAGGTCAGGCGGGCTAAAAAGCACTATATAAGTGCATCTCACACAGATACGTGAGATGCCCAATGTCTGAATTGTGGCCAATAAATGATACACAACACTAAGGTCACGCGGCTTAGTTAGCACTATATGAGTGCATATCACATGACGGAATCACCATTTAACTACCTGAATTCAGAAGGTCCACACACATCCTGCAAGAAAAGATAAAGTGTGCCATACCGCAAATAATGAGATATTAGTTGATCTTTTGCCCAAAATATGTAAGCTTGCAATCCACATCACAGATGCTCACACTTACCGGTTCCTACACTCAATTTTTTAAAAAAATAATAATTGGGCTAGACACCATGAATTTCAGGCTTATTACCAGCTGATAATATAAAGCTGGCCCTAACCTCTTTTTTACCCAGCGTGTCTCCGCCATCAGGGCTACTGGACGAGCCTGGTAAAGCACCAGAAAATAGTGTTTCTATGAATGTGCCATTTTCTGGGGTGGCTGTGGGCTGTAATTCACAGCAGGGGAGGTCCAGACAGCTTGGGCCACCCTGCGCTGAGGATTCCCCACCCCTTCCCCATACCCGCTGCCTGGTTTTACCTGGATAGCCATCAAAATAAAACAGGAGCCCACGCACATTTTTTTTTTAATTTTTTTTTTTAATAATTAAAAAAAAATATTGGGCTTTTCTGAATTTTGAAAGCCAGCCAAGGTGAAGCCAAGCAGTGGGGGTGGCAGCCCATAGCCGTCCACTTTATCTCTGCTGGGAATCAAAAATACCATGGAGCACTACGTCTTTTTTTAATTATTTATTTTTACACTACTATATGTGTTAGGAACCCAACAGCAAATCACAGACACTGTCACAGAGTGGGCGTCTGTGATTGGATGCTGGAGTAACCTGAATTCAGCCCATACATTCTAACATCTAGAATGTATGGGCAGATTCCAGGTTACTCCAGCAGCCAATCACAGATGGCCATTGTTCGTGACAGCGTCTGTGATTGGTTGTTGGGTCCCTCACACTTATGTATAGTAGTGTAAAAATAAATAAATAATTTTAAAAAAATGACATGGTGCTCCACGGTATTTTGGTTTCTCAGCACAGATAAAGCGGACGGCTACGGTCTGCCACCCCCCATCTGCCTAGCTTTACCTTGGCTGGCTGGCTGGCAATCAAAATACACAGAAGCTCATTATTTTTTTTTTAATTATTTATAAAAAATAATAAAAAAAAAAGTTTGGCTTCCGTCGTATTTTGATCGCCAGTAAGGTATAACCAGGCAGCTGGGGGCTGGGATTCTCAACACAGTAAGGCCCAAGCATTCTGGGCCCCCCATGCTAAAAACCGCAGCCTGCAGCCACCCAGGGAAATGGCGCATTGTTTCTTAGCGCCATTTCCAGGTGCTTTACTTAGCTTGTCCAGCAGCACTGATGGCGATGACACTGTGGGTAATAAAGGTGTAAAAAATCATGGTGCCACGTCAAATTAGACATGGCCACTATGAATTTCTAGTAAACAGTTAAAAGATAACCAACACAGATTTTTTTTTTATTAGAAAAAAAACATAATAACATTTAGAGATTTCATCTTCATTATAAAGAAAAATCCTTAGTATGACAAAGTCCACACGGAGAGCAAAATCAGCTCTGCTTCATCGCTCTGTACCAACAAGTGTCCCTACAGAGTGAGAAGCAGTCTAACAGTGATAGTCAAAGTTCAATTGAGTCCATGGCTAAGCCATGAACTCGTGTGAACCCTGACGACACCGCGAACATGGCCGAAAAAAGCCGAAGACTGCCGAGTTATGAGCAGTGCAGTGAATACCACCAGCAGTTAATGAAGCAGAAGTGGCGGGTAGACCACGGCTGAGCGGGTCTGCAGGATGCGTCGCGGGATCGGTAAGTATAATGACAATGTTTATTTTCAACTATATTCTTTATTTTACAGCCTCTGGCTACCCCATCCCGTAACTGTAAAGTCGAAGCTCGGGGTTCGGACGAAAGTTTGCGTTATCTCCGGCCCCGAACTCAAACTTTACATAAAATTCGGGAGAAACTCCAGATCCCAAACATCGGGGGGGTTCGCCCCTCACTAATTATGAGAAAATGCATTAAAATTATTCACATTCAAAATCCATATTCGGTGATGCAGCAGACATGTTCTATAAATGTTTCTCAACTGTATCTAAGGGGAAAATTTTCTTAACACAATTTAAATTAGGCATATAATCATAAAGGAAAAATGCCCTTACATATCAAATCCTTCTGTATAGATCTGTGTTTTTGTTGTGCAAAAAAAGCTTTTTATTCTTTCAGAATGATTAAGATGCTTGATATACCCTTGCATCTGGGTTGCCAACCACCAGAAATTTCAGGACAGTCTAAAAAAAAGGGCACTTTTTTCTCCTGTCCGTAAAAGTCAGTGTTGGTGATTTTTATAAAGCTGAAGAAACTTATACAGAACATTTTGAGTGAAATTATCATCATTTTACATTTTACAGTGAATGCAGCTAATGTTTTCATATCAGAATTATGGTCTGTAGTCATGTTTCATTTTCTATTATAATGATCTATCATGGTTTTCCAATGTGTGAGTAAAAAATTTGTTCCCAATTTTTTTTAAGTTTTTCAGAAACAGTAAAAAGTCAAATTGGCAAAACTGTCTTGGAGTGACTGAGCAGCTTCAATGCACCGGTATATCCCTTGAATTTTAAGATACTTGTCTCTCTCTTTGGTAATGGAAAGGAGGAGAAAGCCCTTTTCTGCTTTTCTGCTAATTGACAAAGCAAGCTTGCCTACAGTCAGCACGGTCTCAGAAGAAAGCTTGAGCCTGCGTGCCCATACTCCCTTTATTATCTAGTGCATCTGTCAATCATTCCTGAATACATCTACACTTAATCAGTACTTAATATTTTTTGTAATTTGATCAAATTTATTAATCTTTGTATTATACAACTTTACTTTATTTTACTTCTTTTTCTCCCCAACTGTATACTACAAGTGCTGTTTTAACTGCCTGTTGATGCACTTAGACAACCTGGTTTGAACTGCAGATGTATCAAAAATCCATACTTTAGTGTGTGATTCCTTGCTCTCTTTCCCCCTATTCAGAAATAATTTACAAACACTCTTCATATGGGAATATTTGTGGTTTGTGTATCCTTAGCATGACTGAGAAACATCAGTGCACTATTCCATCCACTGAATTTGGATAACCCACCTCCTAATCTAGTAATGTACAGCAAAGATTTGCCCAAAAGCCACTGCTATTTCAAGTAAATACTTGTGTTTGCTTTTCTAGTGATTGACAACTGGCTTGCCTAGAGACACCACTGTCTCTCTCTCTGCTGTAGTCACTCTACTACAATGTGCACTGTGTATAAAGAAAGCTATGGAACCCATAGGGTGTAGGGGTGACATGACAGTCTGGAGGGAAGGGAGTTGATAGGGTTAAACGGTGATGGTTAGTATAGGAATGAGGAAAAAGAAGGTGATTGGTAAGGGGGTGGAGTGTGGTGGTAGGAAATGAGGGAGCTTCATGGTGTATATAATAGGAGGTGGGAGTCAATTACCTCCTCTTGCACTTCCTGGATGAAGGCCTTGCCTAGCCTGGACCTTTTTTGACATAGAAAAAGATCGCCCAAATCATGTGATATGTAAAATTTGTCGTGATTCTGTTAGTAGAGGGCAAAACCTCAGCAGTTTGACAACTTCTTCCATGAATCGTCACATGAATAAATATCATATGTCCCAGTGGGAAGCTCACCGTGCTGCAATGCGGTCTAGCGGAGCGAACCATCCACCGCCTGCCCCTTCAAGTGCATTCGCGCGCTCTTCATCTTCTAGGACTGTGGGGACAGCTGTCACACCTGGTTTTCCATGCACAACTTCCACCACTGTAACCACAACAGGCAGTTTGCTTGGTAGGTCATCATTTGGTTTGGAAGGGGAAACAAGTGCGTGTGTACAGCTCTCTCACACATCGATAGCATCAACGTTGGATGAAGGTAACACCATGTCTACGCCTGCACTTTCCTCACAAACCTGAATTTTTTCAGGGACACCCTACTCACCACCGTCTACACACAGCAGCCAGATCTCTGTCCCTCAGATGTGAACAAATATAAGGCCATTTCCTGCGACCCATGACAAAGCTAAGAGGTTGACTTTATCCCTCTGTAAGCTCTTGGCTACCGAAATGCTGCCTTTCCGTCTGGTGGACACACAGGATTTTAGAGACCTTATGTCTGTCGCTGTGCCCCAGTACCAGATGCCCAGTCGCCACTACTTCTCTAAGAAAGGTGTGCCTGCGCTACACCAGCATGTCGCACATAACATCACCGCTTCCTTGAGAAACTCTGTGTGTCAACGGGTGCATTTCACCACCGATATTTGGACCAGTAAGCATGGACAGGGACGTTACATGTCGCTGACTGGGCACTGGGTAACTATGGTGATAGATGGTGAAGGGTCTGCTGCACAAGTCTTGCCGTCCCCACGACTTGTGTGTCAATCCTCTGTCTGTCCAAGTTCCGCCACTGCTTCTGCCTCCTCCACCTCGTCTGGGTCCTCCACCTCCTCCCCAAGCCTACCTGGTCAGACCACCAGCGTTCTAACTGCGCAGAAGGAATCACGCACCCCTCATTACTATGCTGGCAGCAGAGCGCAACGGCATCAGGCGGTCTTTAGCTTGAAATGTCTTGGAAATAAGAGTCACACAGCGGCTGAGTTGTGGGCAGCTCTGGAAACTGAGTTTAATAAATGGTTGTCTCCACTCAACCTGCAGCCTGGTAAGGCTGTGTGCGACAATGCTGCAAACCTGGGTGTGGCCCTTCGCCTGGGAAAGGTGACACACGTGCCTTGTATGGCTCACGTGTTGAACCTTGTTGTCCAGCAATTTTTACCACAGTATCCCGGCCTAGATAGCCTTCTGAACAGGGCACGAAAACTGTCTACTCACTTCCGCAGTTCAACCACCGCTGCTGAACGACTTGCATCGCTCCAGAAGTCTTTCGGCCTGCCGGTTCATTGCCTGAAATGCGATGTGCCGACACGCTGGAATTCGACTCTCCACATGTTACAGTGACTGTGGCAGCACCGACAAGCCCTGATGCAATACGTCATGACGTATAACCTGGGCCAACGAGATGCAGAGTTGGGGCAGATCACCCTGATGGAGTGGTCTCAGATCAAGGACCTATGCACCCTTCTGCACAGTTTCGACATGGCGACGAATATGTTTAGCGCTGACAATGCCATTATTAGCATGACAATTCCAGTCATTTACATGCTGGAGCACACGCTAAACACTATTCGGAGTCAGGGGGTGGGACAACAGGAAGGGGAGGAACTACAGGAGGATTCATATGCGCAAGCCACAACAACATCACCAAGGTTCAGATGTTAATCATCACCAACGCGTCAGGCATGGGACCATGGGGGACAGGGATCAACAAGGGTGCATAGTAGAAGGCGAAATGTTGAGGAAGGTGTAGGAGAACATCAAGAAATGAAGGACGAACTTTCCATGGACATGGAAGACTCAGCGGATGAGGGAGACCTTGGTCAAATTTCTGTTGAAAGAGGTTGGGGGGAGATGTCAGAGGAAGAAAGAACAGTTAGCACCTCTATACCACAAACACAGCATGGGCTTGGTCCGCATGGCTGTGCAAGACACATGAGCGCCTTCTTGCTGCACTACCTCCAACATGACCCTCTTATTGTCAAAATTAGAAGTGATGATGACTACTGGCTTGCCACACTATTAGATGCCTGGAACAAGTCCAAATTTTGTGACATAATTCCAGCCATGGAAAGGGACGCACGTATGCAGGAGTATCAGCAGAAGCTGCTACTTGATCTTAGCTCGCTTTTCCACCAAACAACCGTGGTGCACGGAGGGAATCTCCCAGTTGTAACTTGACAAACATGGGACGGTCTCGTCATCTTCAACAGTCTACCCGTACCAGTAGCACCGTATCTGGTGCTGGTAACAGCAATTTTATTGAATCTTTTCATAATTTTTTTAGACCATCCTTTGCAAGGCCACCAGAGACAACAAGTCTGACACATAGTCAACGGCTGGAGAGGATGATACAGGAGTATCTCCAAATGAACATCGATGCCATGACTTTGCAAATGGAGCCTTGCTCATTTTGGGCTTCAAACCTTGAAAAATAGCCAGAGCTCTCCACTTACGCCTTGGAGATTTTGTCGTGTCCAGCTGCCAGCGTTGTCTCTGAACGTGTCTTCAGTGCTGCTAGGTGTGTGCTGACAGATAAGTGCACGCGTCTGTCCAGTGACAATGTGGACAGACTAACGTTCATCAAAATGAACAAGTCATGGATCCTCAAGGAATTTACTACCCCTGTGTCATCCTAAGGTGAGTAAATGCTTGTGGATTTGGAATGTGCTTGATGTAAATCTAGCTGTGAAGTGTACAACTGGGGCACAAGTGCTGCCACTGAAGGGGTGGGTGTATGTGGGGCCAAATTTTTGGAAAAAAGGGAGACTCCGCTTGGACTAACCCTTGCTTACATTGTTTTTAAAAATGATCCAAGATGAACAGAGCTGGGATCAGGAAAGACTTAGCTACCTACCCCGGTGTCATCCTGGGGACGGTTAAGGATGGCGTATTTTTGAATGTGCTTGATGCAAATCTACCTGTGAAGTGTACAACCAGGGCACAAGTGCTGCCACTGAAGGGGTGGGTGTGTGTGGGGCCCAATTTTTGGAAAAAAGGGAGACTCCGCTTGGAGTAACCCTTGCTTGCAGTATTTCTAAAAATGATCCAAGATGAACAGATCTGGGATAAGCAAAGACTTAGCTACCTACCCTGTTGTCATCCTGGGGATGGTTAAGGATGGCGTATTTTTGAATGTGTTTGATGTAAATCTAGCTGTGAAGTGTACAACCGGGGCACAAGTGCTACCACTGAAGGGGTAAATGTGTGTGGGGCCCAATTTTGGAAAAAAAGGGAGACTCCGATATGGAGTAACCCTTGCTTGCAGTATTTCTAAAAATGATCCAAGATGAACAGAGCTGGGATCAGGAAAGACTTAGCTACTTACCCCGGTGTCATCCTGGGGACGGTTAATGATGGCGTATTTTTGAATGTGCTTGATGCAAATCTAGCTGTGAAGTGTACAACTGGGGCACTAGTGCTGCCACTGAAGGGGTGGCTGTGTGTGGGGCCCAATTTTTGGAAAAAAGGGAGACTCCGCTTGGAGTAACCCTTGCTTACATTGTTTTTAAAAATGATCCAAGATGAACAGAGCTGGGATCAGGAAAGACTTAGCTACTTACCCCGGTGTCATCCTGGGGACGGTTAATGATGGCGTATTTTTGAATGTGCTTGATGCAAATCTACCTGTGAAGTGTACAACCGGGGCACAAGTGCTACCACTGAAGGGGTAAATGTGTGTGGGGCCCAATTTTGGAAAAAAAGGGAGACTCCGATATGGAGTAACCCTTGCTTGCAGTATTTCTAAAAATGATCCAAGATGAACAGATCTGGGATCAGCAAAAACTTAGCTACCTACCCTGGTGTCATCCTGGGGACGGTTAAGGATGGCGTGTTTTTGAATGTGTTTGATGCAAATCTAGCTGTGAAGTGTACAACTGGGGCACAAGTGCTGCCACTGAAGGGGTGGCTGTGTGTGGGGCCCAATTGTTGGAAAAAAGGGAGACTCCGCTTGGAGTAACCCTTGCTTACATTGTTTTTAAAAATGATCCAAGATGAACAGAGCTGGGATCAGGAAAGACTTAGCTACCTACCCCTGTGTCATCCTGGGGACGGTTAAGGATGGCGTATTTTTGAATGTGCTTGATGCAAATCTACCTGTGAAGTGTACAACTGGGGCACAAGTGCTGCCACTGAAGGGGGGGGGGTGTTTGGGGCCCAATTTTTGGAAAAAAACGGAGACTCCGCTTGGAGTAACCCTTGCTTACATTGTTTTTAAAAATTATCCAAGATGAACAGAGCTGGGATCAGGAAAGACTTCGTTTCCTACTTCGGTGTCATCCTGAGGACGGTTAAGGATGGCGTATTTTTGAATGTGCTTGATGTAAATCTAGCTGTGAAGTGTACAACTGGGGCACAAGTGCTGCCACTGAAGGGGTGGGTGTGTGTGGGGCCTAATTTTTGGAAAAAAGGGAGACTCCGCTTGGAGTCACCTTGCGGTGTTTTACATGATTTTAGAAGGGCATGCCATGCCTATATCTGTGTCTCCTCCTCTTTTTCCTTGTCCAACTCTTTTTTTTTCGCATGAGTATATGTCCTTGTCACTTTCCCATGTGTTTGTGTTGTGTTGTGAGTTGTTTTTCACCTTTTGGACACCTTTGAGGGTGTTTTCTAGGTGTTTTTATGTGTTTGTGATTGCCTCCCATTGTTTCCTATGTGGTTCGAGTGGTTCACCGAACCGAACTCGAACGAGACCCCCATTCGGCGAACCGAACTCGAGCCGAACCATGATCGGTTCGCTCATCTCTAGCGAGGGGTCCTGCGGTACATAGTGTGCGGGGAGTTTTCAGGGGATTTCGTGAGTGATGTGTAGGTGCGGGGCTGCGGTATAGCGCAAGGGTTGCTGTGGATAATTGAATAAAGGAGAGCGGAAATGTGGGAGAAGGTGAAGTGTTGGTTGCTGTAATATTTTTGTAGGTTTGCAACCGCATCTATGGTAACATGGGGTTCATTTGTGGGTAGTCAGCATGTTATCCCATTGTGGAGTTTGGTGCTGGGAGGAATGTTGAGTCCCACGGGCCTGAATTATTGTCAATGTAGGTATTGGGTAGCTTTGGGCTGCTGCAGGTGAACTCGGTTTATCAGCAATGGTGGGCTGCGGATGGAATCACAGCCGTGATTACGGGTGGGGACTATGCGAGTTATTGTTTGGACTATAGGATTAGGTACTTGTAGTGCGCAGAGTGTAAGTCGTATGGCTTAGGGCCATCTGGTATTATTGTGTGTTTTGCATGGGCGGGCTCCTGGCATCTTTGGGCTGGTGGAGTCGATTATATATTCAAATACAATTTAAAAAAAAAATAAAGTTGACTGATTGGCCTGGTGGTAGGTATGGGCATCTTGGTAAGGGTTTGCTAAGCGAGTCGTGGTGCTCCGGTCTCACGGCACGAAGGAATTTGGTTTTGAGGGTGCAGTTGTGCGTTACGGGAAAATAGTGGTATATCCTTCGGTGGTCGGCATTGAGCGGGTACTACGGTGTGGCCAAGGTTTTAATTTATCTTAGGGTGTAATATGAGAGCTCAAAATGGGGTTGTGTGTCTCAGGGTTTCCTTGAGAACGAAAGGCCCGGACATGGTTTTTAGTAAAGTTTGTGTCTCCTGATGCCCATAGTTGCATATGGAGTCATTCGGGCCAGTGGTGTGGCTGCAATTTTCCGTGTGCATTGTAGTACAGGGAGCTTGTCGTTGGTCCAGTTTGCGGAGGGAAGCGGACCGTGAATTATGGCTTGGAGGTGTTGGGAATCGAAAGTAATGCTTCAATATCTTCGCCTCAGTAAGGGGTACAGGGCGATGGTTGCGGTTGTTTGTTTTTTGAGGGCGTGTTAATTTTGGTGTGGGGCATGGTTCCGTTAGGCCGTGTGGGTCTCGTGGAAATTAAGTGGGCCCGATTTCGGATGAAGAAGGTCCGTTAGTGTGGTAGTTGAGTATGTGGGAAGATTTGGGGATTTTCTGGGAAAGACAGCTTGAGCCTCTGTTGTTGTCAGAGGGTGTGTGGTGGAATAAATCGGTCAAGGGACACCGGTAGTGATATTTGGCTCTGGGGAAGCTGCAAGGTGAGCTTTAGGGGAAATTTCAAGGCTATGGATTGCAGTCGTTTTACAGTGGGGGTCACTTTAGCGGTTTCCTGGGAGAACTAGGTTTGGGGTGCGAAGTGGCCCAGTAGAGTAGGCAGGGTGAGTGTCATCCTGTTTGTTGCATCTCAACCCCAGTTGTGGTCAAGTTCAGCTGGAGACAGGAGGAGGAGCAGGGTGATTGTACAGTGGTTCTTTGGTCGGTACTGGGGAGGACGATGGTACGGTTGGTACTGCATTTAATTGGTTATACTGAGGCTGGTGGGGCATGGTGTGGATTCAGGAATAGTTTGGGAGCTTGTGGCATGGTGTGCCGGTGTGCCTGACTGGCCATCAGAGGGACCCAGTGGCTGTCAAAGGTAGCCAGTGAGCGGAGGGAGCCAGTGTCATAGCTGGGGTCCCTGTTGAGCTGGAGATGGGGTTGCCTAAAGTTGTTTAGTATTATGGGGTGGCACCGGCTATGTATGATGGTTTGGAAAGCGAGGAGTTTTTTTCTGGAATGTTTGTCCTGGGAGCCGAATCGTGGTATCAAGAGTGTTTTGGTACGAGGTGGAGGCCATGTTATTTGGTGGTCATGGTGTGTCGTTCAGTGTGATCCGTATTGAAGGGCAGTTTTCAAATAAATAAACAGATTGTGACACGGTTGCTTTGAATGGATTTTTTTCCGTGGTGTGTGCTGCCACCAAGGATGAGGGGAGTGCGGTGCAGTAAGGTGGACTGCGTATGTTGGCTGGTGCATATATGGGATGCTCAGAGTTTAAGTGATGGATGGAAGGGTTTAATGGTTGGTTTGGCTTGCAAGTTGGAGGAGCAAGCGTTGGGTGTGTGGGGGGTCCAGGCCACGCAAGGTGTCACATGGCCTGTTCTGTGGCGGGGGTAGGTCTGGTCCAGAGGCGGTTTAACGGATAATGTTATTTGATTGGAGAGTCACTTGTAGGATATATTGGCTCCAGTTACGAGGATCTTACAGGCATGGGTCCTGCAAGGTGGGGGTATTGATCCGTAGGTGATTCATACCTCATCACCGGCCCGGTGTGTGTTGCGGCCAGGGATCATGTTTTGGTGGTGGAAGGTGGTTCTGGACTGGCCCGTTGGACGGCGCCCCCTTGTGTTAGTATGTAAACAATAGGCAATAAAGGGCTGCTGTGGATATTTTACCAAGTTGCAAGCAGTGTCCGTGTATTATTGATACCGGATAAGGGTAGTGGGAATAATATAGGAATCAACGACCGGAAAATCCCTCCTGGAATGTCATGAGATGGCAGAAGATAAGAGAGAACTGTGAACAGAGATGCACCGTTAGGCTGGAGTCACACAAGTGCGTATCTCGCGCCAGTCTCACATCGCATCACCCAGCATGGCGGCACATTCTCCTGACAGGAGTGGGTCAGCTGCTTGTATTACTAGGCAGCTGAGATGCTCCTGTCGAGAGAGCATTAGGCCTTGCCGAGTGATGTGATGTGATACGAGACTCGCGCGAGAAACGCGCTAGTGGGACTCTGGCCTTATAAGAACTTTGACAGTTAATGAGCTCAGCCACCAACTTTCTCCTTATCTGAACTACAGCTGTACCAAAATTCAAACTCCATTACTCTTGTTGCGCTATGCTCCACTATAAATGTTTGAGAATGAGGAGGGGAGCAGAGAAGTTCATACTTGGGATGCACTTTTTGGTATAACTGCAGTTCAAATCAACTACTCTAAATGCATAAAAAAGGTAGTTGAAAAAGCCCTTTCTGCGTGGGGTTTGTAAAAAAGCAAAGCCAAATAAAGTAATAGTGTATATTACAAAGGTTAATAGCATTACAATGATTGATCAAAAAGCAATTAAAAAATGAGCTACTTTTTAATCCATTCTCACTTATTTACATTTTTAATTTTCATTCATTTTCATATACAATTAATGCACAAAGCTATACTATTCTGTGTATTTAGTATTTTTGTTGCATGCTATACATGTATATATATACATATATATATATATATATATATATATATATATATATATATATATATATATATATATATACAGTATATATATATATATATATATATACACACTAATATATATATATATATATATATATATATATATATATATATATATATATATACATATATATATATACACACAGTATATAGTATATATAAATATTATATATATATAAATATATATATTATATACATATATATACCGTATATATATATATATATATATATATATATGTATATATATATATATATATATATATATATATATATATATATATACATATATACTGCAGTATGTACATCTGTTTTAGTATTTTTCCATTAAAGAATAGACATTTTGATGAACTATTTCAATGGATATAATCTTCTTAGCCTCTGCTTATTTACTGAAGTTTTTGGAGTGGATAGAAATGCATTTCACACAGCAAACTATGGTAATCCATTGGAAAGCTTTCACTGTTGAAGCATACTGTATTGCTCATTAAATGGAAATATATTGGTAAATGGAACTGGTAAATATGTATTTTATTCTGCTATGCTTTTCACAGCCTGCATATTTAGACCATACTTATTAAATGGAATTTTAGGTATTTTTAACTTGATACTAACACTTTTCTTAGTTCTTAGCTCTCTTTTTACTCATATATATATATATATATATATATATATATATATATATATATATTATGCTAAGAAACATGCTATAGAACATATAAAAACATTGGCCACAATTTGTTAAGAGAGTGGAGTGCATGAAGGAATGAGTGGTTGGGTGGTGTTCAAGGTGCCCGATTCATTACTAGTTGCACACCTTTTAATGAATCAGGTGAGTTGCGACGTGGCATGCTCCTTTTTGTGGCTTGCCACAAATCTTACCTAAGGCCAAAGTCACACTTGCGAGTGCCTTGCGTGTAGCTCGCGCGAGTCTCTCATTGAATCATCCGGCACAGACTCGCACTCTCCTGACAGGAGCTGGTCGGTTGCATGTATGTCTATGCAGCTGAGATGCTCCTGTCCTGAGAGTGTGAGTCCATGCCGGGTGATTCAATGAGAGACTCGCGTGAGTTACGCTCGAGGCACTCAAAGTGTGACTCTGGCCTTAGTCATAGACTGAAGTGAGAATTGTGCCGTAAGGAATGCATTGCTTGTCATTAATTTAATAAGCAGGGTTCATCATGCCCTGTCTCACTCTTATCTAGCTCCAGCTCCTCCAAATTTTTAGGACAGGGGTGAAAATGGGATGAAAAAAACAAAAGTCGCAAACATTTTGACACTTTTCAAACTGTTAACATTAAACATTTGATGAATTGGGGCCATTGTACTTAAAATTGGTGTTGAAAGATTACCACAAACTGTTCTACAGAGTACAAAAGAGTAGCTGTCTAATGTAACATATATAGACAAAAAGACTGATGGCACTCCCAAAATGCAGTCTGAACAGGTGCAAAACTGAATATGACTTATAACAAAAAAAGATAGTTGCACTCTGAAATGCTAAAGGATGCAAACAATGAATGCAAGAATATAGATATGCATTACTGCTTAAGGAAATCTAGGAAAGAATCTAGATATTTAGCATACAAAATGGAACATATATGTCTGTACTGACTGCCTCTGCTGTTGCTCCTGTCGCCAGGTGGCACTGCCCTTTCATTGTTAGTGATGTGATGCCACAATCTAAGGCCGGTGTCACACGCTACGATATATCAGGAGATATGTCGTCGGGGTCACGGATTCCGTGACGCACATCCAGCATCGTTAGACATTTTGTAGCGTGTGACAGCTACGAACGACTGTGAACAAGCAAAAATACTCACCTTATTGTTGCTCGTTGACATGTCATTCATTTTTAAAATGTCGGTCCTCCTTCTGCGCGCCGGTTGTTCGTCGTTCCCGTGGGAGCACAAATCGCTCCGTGTGACACCCCGGGAACGACAAAAACAGCTTACCTCCATCCCGCTGGCAATGCGGAAGGAAGGAGGTGGGCGGGATGTTACGTCCCTCTCATCTCCACCCCTCCACTTCTATTGGCCGGCCGCTGTGTGACATCGCTGTGACGCCGAACATCCCTCCCCCTTCAGGAAGAGGATGTTTGCCACCCACAGCGAGGTCGTCCGGGAGGTAAGTGCATGTGACAGGGCATAAACGACTTTGTGCGCCACGGGCAACTAATTGCCCGTGACACACAAACGACGAGGGCGGGTACGATCGCTCGTGCGATCACACGATAGATCGTACCGTGTGACGCCGGCCTAAGGCTATATGCCCACAGGACAATGTACCCGCGGATTTTGCCCCAGAAAACCTGCGGATTTATCTGGATTTTCCAGATAAATTCGCAGGTTTGCGCAAGTACAGACACTCCCCATGTTATCCTATTGGATTTGGGGAGTGCTGTATCAATGATACGGTATGTGCAGCTGCGGAATATGCTGTGGATGTCCTGCAGCCGCACGTAACTGCATGTCAATGTGGTGCCCTGAGGCAATGGGGCACCCGGGTCCCAGGCTGGTAGCACTCGGTGGGGGTCATGGTCAGGGCCGGTGCCTGGTCCCGTGGCCCTGGGAGTCGGTCCGAATAAATAAAAAAAAAGAAAAAAAGAAAGAGGATTCAACTAAAACTGCGATTATAAGCAAAGGAAGAAAGGCGACATCTCAACATGAAGTTTTTCAGCTTTATTCAAAGCATGTGAATTATAGCATGTGGGGGAGAGGGGAGTGGCAAGCGGACAACGGCCGTTCCGCGCTGTAATAAGCACTCTGACTAGTCCTAGCCTGCAATGTCAGCTGACTTCCTTAAAGGTGTGTCACAACAGCTGACGTAGTGAAAATAAAAAAAAAAAAAACTTAGTTACATAATATTCTAGCTAGCTTGCATCAGTGTGAAAAAAAACCATTTTATTATTCCTTCTGTCTTTTTTCTGCCATGTCAAGACGATCGCCTATTTTCTCATTCTTTATATGTTATAGCCCAGTTTTAGCCAAGGTTTTTTTTTTTGTCACAAAAATAATTATAACTTGGCTAATTCCTGTATATAATAAATAATAAACAGAACATATACGGTATATTTACAATATAGCTATAAAGGATAAAAAATATATCCTAATGGGTTAATGCTCCTATGTAAACTAAATGTTTGAATGAGAAAAAATGCTTGTCTGCTGCTTAAAAAATTAAAAAATAAATAATATCAGTATAAATATGTATTTCTGCCCTCTTAAACATAATGTCAGGTTTTTTTTACAATCTGTGATTGTTCACACCGATGCAATCTAGCTAAAATAATAAGTAACTAAGTACTGGTAGTTTTATTATTTTCACTACATCAGCTGTTGTGACACAACTTAAAGGAAGTCAGCTGACATTGCAGGCTAAGATTAGTCAAAGCGCTTGTTACAGTGTGAAATGGCCGTCGTCTGCTTGCCGCTCTCGCACTCCCCTCTCCCCTACATGCTTTGAATACAGCTGAACAACTTCATGGTGAGATGCCGCCTTTCTTCCTTTGCTTGGATTCCTCAGAACAGTTACTGTGCTGCAGGCTGAGCACCACCTGGAGTTGCTAATATAATCCTTAGATGGCTACATACCAAGTCTGTAAGTACGGCTCCACTCCACAGCCTTTGCGCTGCAGTGGCCGAATTTTTCTTCTTTTTTTTGCAAAACTAGGATTATAATAAGAGTGTGACTACGCCACTTGCGGTGTGTGGCCAGTGATTGTGGAGGTCGCCGCTGCCAAGTCCTACTGGGGCTGATGAAGTGGGGGCTGATGGTGTGGCCCTCCGCTAGTAGGGCTTGGGCCCCAGTGGTTAGTGTAGAGGAAAGTGTGAGGCACGACAGTAAGAATGTAGTCCAGACAGGGCAATTGCAGTTCAGTCTTTTTACTCACAGCTGGTGGCGCGGCCTGGGGACATGTCGGATTCCAGGTGTGCCCGAGTCCCGTCTCACTGTGCCAGCTTGACCTGGGCCACTTGCTCACCTGTGCACTCTTTACTGGTGTGGTCCTTCCTGGCTTGAAACACTTGGAGGTCCACCTGGCGTGTCTGGGTCCTACCGCTGGCAGCGCAGACTATTTAAGGTCCCACTCATCTCTGTGCTGCTGATGCATTGGACGTTTTCTTGATGGCGAGGGATCCTTGTGACCCCCTCACCTGGCAGAATTGACAGTCAACCTGGAGTAATTAACTGTCCTGGGGATCTGCACCCTGCTGCTTATCGAGTACTGAGGGCACTGGATTCCCACTCCCACAGGTAACCACGGTTCCTGGAGCCTGGTCAAAAACTCCTCAGCTTCCACAGGGCTTGTAGCTTTATTTGTGGCACCTGTTACTGCAGGGGGTGCTACATTAATTATTCATGCGGAAATATCTGCGGAATTCCTGCTTTTCCACTATGGAGATAGAGGGCGGGAATTCCACAGGTATTTCCGCACTTGTCCGCAGGTTTACCGCAGCAAAAATGCTCGAATCCCACAGCAATGGAAAGCTGATTCCGGGGATCAGCTGCGGGAAACCCGTGGACAAACCTGCGGAAAGGTCTGTGGGTAAATTGTTCCATGGGCACATAGCCTAACACTTCTGCTTACTACTCTGGGTCTTGTAGTGCTGTCTAAGCAGGGAGCCCAAGGGTAAATTCCTGAACATGAATATCTAATTACTAACTTCTGTGAGCCTTTGGTGGGGCTTCATATGAAATAACCCCTAGTTTTATACCCCAATGTCAGTTATATTCTCATCATATTCTGCTTAATTTCCATTTCTCTTCTCCCACTTTGCTAGTTTTAATAGTTAAAAACACATGCCATGGTCGAAAACTATTTAACTGCTTGACAATTCTGTTTCTGCTATTGACCTCTTGGTATTACTTAACTTCCTGACCACACTCCGTGAACCCAACCCTGGAGCCCCTGTGCAAGTAAAGGTTCCTGTGCAGGGGTGAAACATAATGTTTAGGACACCCCCTGGGATCTGCAAGACTGAGTGGCTAGCCAAACGCCAATCCATGGATGATTTTTTTTTTAAGAGATGCCAGGATACCAGATCCTAGTACTGAAGTCTCAGAAAATAATGATACTTTACATATAGAGGCAGGTTATACACTTCATTCAGGATGACAGTAGACTGAAGTTTAGGCACTAGAATTAAAATCAAGAAGAAGATGCTGTGTCCCTGTAAAAAAAAAAAATTAAGCCAGTCAGATTTTGTGGCTCTTAACACTTGACTAAAAAGACGAGTGGGGTAGTCTGAAAACAAGGGTTTGCTCACACTTGACAAATACAATCTGGTAAAAAAAAGTATTGCATTCGGATTCAGTGAGGTATTCAATGAGCTGATCTGTGATTATTTCTTCACCTGTATTTAGCATGAGGAAAAAAATTACAGGGTGCAGCAAATGGCCACGTGAATCATATTAGACTTGCCAATGCAAGTCTATGGATCAGAGAAAAATAAGAATGCAACACAGACCATCCTAGTGACATCCATTTTTTACATAATCAATACTCTTCTGTAGCATAGAAAACTGTAAATTGTCCTGTAAATGATTGTTGAATAATAGCTGCCGGGAAAAACAAACGCAAGTGGTATGGATGGCATATGCATACAGACGGCATACGCATACATATGTGATACAGATGCCTGGCGAGAACGAAATCTCACACTCACATAGGATTCACATGACATATGGAATGCAAATCAAAAAAGGTCCATGGAGCCTCTGTTAGGAGTCTTGACACAGAAAATAGCCAGATATCCCTCTGGGAAGGACCTAGCCAAGCAGTGGCTCTTTTTAGGAGACCACTATAACCACCATATTAAGTGTCCCTTTTAGTCAATATTCAACTCTTGATGAGTTTAAAGATATAAGAAGGGAAATACCAAGGATAGGTATCCATCCACAGACAGCTGTTTCGGGGTATTGCCCCTCCTCAATGTGGAGTAGGATTCTGGCTAGGTGGGAGCAATGCCTAGTAGACCAACAAGACAAAACAATCACTGATCTCGGGGAGACCAGCCAGAGAAAACACTGCCGGCGGCCAGCAAAGGCGCTCAACACAGTGAAATCCTAGGTGCATTGGCCCCTGGGAATTATGCAAATCAAAAAAGGTCCGTGGAGCCTCTGTTAGGAGTCACGACACTGAAAATGGAATGACATACTTTATGACACTCCTCCAACATTTCTGAATGAGGATGAAACCTATTTTCTATAGCCTAGTGTGAGGCTACAGAGATTCAATTGAGGTTAAAAGAGAAAAAGCAGTGCAAGACTTTGTGTTATTGATTATTGATATAATGTAGTTTGCATTTGTCCTGCTGTCAAAAGAGTCTGGCCAAGGGACATATACAGTTAGGTCCAGAAATATTTGGACAGTGACACAATTTTCGCGAATTGGGCTCTGCATGCCACCACATTGGATTTGAAATGAAACCTCTACAACAGAATTCAAGTGCAGATTGTAACGTTTAATTTGAAGGTTTGAACAAAAATATCTGATAGAAATTGCAGGAATTGTACACATTTCTTTACAAACACTCCACATTTTAGGAGGTCAAAAGTAATTGGACAAATAAACCAAACCCAAACAAAATATTTTTATTTTCAATATTTTGTTGCGAATCCTTTGGATGCAATCACTGCCTTAAGTCTAGAACCCATGGACATCACCAAACGCTGGGTTTCCTCCTTCTTAATGCTTTGCTAGGCCTTTACAGCCGCAGCCTTCAGGTCTTGCTTGTTTGTCAGTCTTTCCGTCTTAAGTCTGGATTTGAGCAAGTGAAATGCATGCTCAATTGGGTTAAGATCTGGTGATTGACTTGGCCATTGCAGAATGTTCCACTTTTTTGCACTCATGAACTCCTGGGTAGCTTTGGCTGTATGCTTGGGGTCATTGTCCATCTGTACTATGAAGCGCCGTCCGATCAACTTTGCGGCATTTGGCTGAATCTGGGCTGAAAGTATATCCCGGTACACTTCAGAATTCATCCGGCTACTCTTGTCTGCTGTTATATCATCAATAAACACAAGTGACCCAGTGCCATTGAAAGCCATGCATGTACATGCCATCACGTTGCCTCCACCATGTTTTACAGAGGATGTGGTGTGCCTTGGATCATGTGCCATTCCCTTTCTTCTCCAAACTTTTTTCTTCCCATCATTCTGGTACAGGTTGATCTTTGTCTCATCTGTCCATAGAATACTTTTCCAGTGATTTAGTGATTGAGTGATTTATTTGGATAAAATATTGATTTACTCACTTGCTTGTGTTAACCATCATGAGCATGTTTGACAGGTTCTTCAAATTCTTCTTGGCAATCATTTATTTGCCTCTCTTGAGAGAACTGTCAATACGAATTTCAAAAGGTATATTATTGGGGGCATTTGGTCTCTTTGTTGGGGTAAGAGATGGATCCTGCTAAGGTACAATCCGTCTTGGATTGGGTACAGCCTACTAATTTTAAAGCTTTGCAGAGGTTCTTTGGTTTTGCTAATTACTATTGAAAAGTTCCTTAAAAGGGGTTATCTGGCTTAATTTGCTTTTTTTATTATTACCCTATTGGGCTACATTGGGGCAGGTAAGTAGATAGTGAGCACTTACCTGCCCTGCTGTCAGCCCCTCTCCCCCGGCTAAGAGTGGTCATGTGACCGCTCCTGCTGCGATTTTGCTGCTTCCGGTCATTTCATGTCAACATGGGCAGGACCATGTTGACATGCAAATCTGGAAACAGCATGTTGCCGCCCTACTGGGCGGCTACAGTGCGTAGAGTACCCGCCCCCCTTCCCTGCACCCTCCCACACATTCCCCCGTACCCCGTACTCTGCCCACAACCTCCCCCTGCACTGCTGTGGGGTCCGTAACCTGGGGGAGGGGCCTGGTGGCGGCTGCCGTGGTATCAGCGCCAGCATCGGGCCCCCTGCTCAGGATCGCACATTCAAATGTACCAGCATCACAGATGCCGATATAATTGATAGCACTGATGAGAGGGAGCGCAGCGCTGCTTCTCATCACTGCCCGTGCAGTCTGTGTCTGACAGTTCAGTGCAGCGGTGACATCACTACTGTGCTGATATGGCCAGAGCACAGACAGCGTGCGAATGTGCAGGAGCGGTGGGGACCGAGAACGGGTTAGTATGTATTCCCTACATGTGTTCCCTATGTGGGTATGGGGGGTCGGTACAGAGCGCTGTGTGTGTGTGTGGGTGTGCGGTGCAGAGCCCTATGTGTGTGTGCGGTGCAGAGCCCTATGTGTGTGTGCAGTGCAGAACCCTATGTGTGTGTGCGGTGCAGAGCCCTATGTGTGTGTGCAGTGCAGAGCCCTATGTGTGTGTGCGGTGCAGAGCCCTATGTGTGTGTGCGGTGCAGAGTCCTATGTGTGTGTGGTGTGCAGAGCCATATGTGTGTATGCGGTGCAGAGTCCGATGAGTGTGTGCGGTGCAGAGCCCTCTGTGTGTTTGCGGTGCAGAGTCCGATGTGTGTGGGGTGAGCAGAGCCCTATGTGTGTATGCAGTGCAGAGTCTGATGTGTGTGTGTGTGTGTGTGTGTGGTGAGAGCCATATGTGTAAGTGCGGTGCAGAGCCCTATGTGTGTGTGATGCAGAGCCATTTGTGTGTGTGGTGTGCAGAGCCATATGTGTGTGTGCGTTGCAGAGCCATATGTGTGTGTGCGGTGCAGAGCCCCATGTGTGTGCGGTGCAGAGCCATATGTGTGTGCGTGCGGTGCAGAGCCCTATGTGGGGCTGTTATTTGCAATGCTGTAGTAATAACTAGAGTTGAGCGCGGTTTGTGGTTCTCCAGTTCACGGTTCGAGTGATTTTGGGGGGGTGTTCTAGATCGAACTAGAACTTGAGCTTTTTGCTAAAAGTTCGTTAGCTCGAGTTACGTTCGAGAACGGTTCTAAAAGCAAAAAGCCAAGCTAATTACTAGCTGGCTTTTCAGTGTAATAGTGTAAGTCAGTAATAGTGTAAGTCACTCTGTGACTCACACTATTATGAAATTTCAGCGTATAGTGTGCGGGGACTGCGCATTCAGATCACTGATGCTGGGATAATGGCGATCACCATTTTTTTTTCTTTTCTTCCTTCCCTAAGCGCGCGCGTGTAGTGGGGCGGGCCAGCATGTCAGCCAATCCCAGACACACACAGCTAAGTAGACTTTTTGCCAGACAGGCAAGGGCATGTGTCATAGGCTGTCCATGTCACATGTCCTTGCATTATAAAGACAGGCATTTTCCCGTCTCGATGCCATTATCTGCCTTCTGCGTCTTGGTGACAGTCACCGCTGACGCAGCTCCTGCCGCCGATCCTGCTGTGTACGCTCTACACACAGCACTCTACAGATTAGGGATAGAAGTTTAATTCAGCCCTTTTCAGGGCTCATTTCATCCGGCTCAGAGCCATAGGTGACAGACAGGTCTGTGGAAACAGTTTTTAACAGCTACAGATAACAGCGTCTGTGTAGCTTAGCTCAGGGACTTCCTTGCTGCATTTCACCATTAGGAGGGATAGAAAGTGAGGCTTCCTTTCCTCTACACTGACCCACAACCCGGCCACTGTACCCTCCTGCCCTTTTTAGCAAAGCCATTTTAATTGCAGAGTGCTGCCAGTTAGTGCCATCCAAAGAGTGGCTGCTGTCCTCCATTATTGTGGCACTTGTGCCAAGCAAGTCCCACCACCTCTGCATTCTCCCCTCCTGCATATTTTTGCAAAGCCATTTTCATTGAACAGAGTGCTGCCAGTTAGTGGCATGCAAAAAGTGGCTCTTGGACTCCATTAGTGTCCCACTGGTGCCAAGCAATTTCCAGCACCTCTGCATTGCACCCTCAAGCTCATTTTTACTAAGCCATTATAACAGCAAACACTGAGAAAACTTAGTGGCATCCTAAAAGTGGCTGTTGGATTTCATTAGTGTCCCACTGGTGCCAAGCATTTTCCAGCACCTCTGCATTGCACCCTCAAGCTCATTTTTACTAAGCCATTATAATAGCAAGCACTGAGGAAACTTAGTGGCATGCAAAAAACTGGCTGTTGGACTTCATTAGTGTCCCACTGGTGCCAAGCAATTTCCAGCACCTCTGCATTGCACCCTCAAGCTCATTTTTACTAAGCCATTATAACAGCAAACACTGAGAAAACTTAGTGGCATCCTAAAAGTGGCTGTTGGATTTCATTAGTGTCCCACTGGTGCCAAGCAATTTCCAGCACCTCTACATTGCACCCTCAAACTCATTTTTACTAAGCCATTATAATAGCAAACACTGAGGAAACTTAGTGGCATCCAAAAATGGGCTGTTGTCTTCCATTTGTGCCCCACTGGTGGCAAGCAATTTCCAGCACCTCTGCATTACACCCTCCTGTTCATTTTTTAATAATCTATAATAATAGCAAAAAATGCTGCAAGTTAGTGGCATCCAAAAAGTGGCTGTTGTACTCCATTTGTGCCCCACTGGTGCAAAGCAATTTCCAGCACCTCTGCATTACACCCTCCTGCTCATTTTTAATAAGCTATAATAATAGCAAAAAATGCTGCAAGTTAGTGGCACCCAAAAAGTGGCTGTTGTACTCCATTTGTGCCCCACTGGTAAAAAGCAATTTCCAGCACCTCTGCAATACACCCTCCTGCTCATTTTTAATAAGCTATAATAATATTACTTACAGCAAGATGGAATTGCAGCTGTATAATGCTCTGGCCAAAAGACTACTGCTACTCCAGCAGGATACAGCTAAACCCCCACTAGGTGGAGGCATCACAGGTGCAGGAGGGGCCAATCACACTTACTTCCAAATATGGAGGAGGTGATGGCTAGATGGTAAAACTGCACACTAATGGCTTGCATAGAGCACTGTTCACACTAGCAGATGCACAGTCACAAACCCGCAGCCTATTAGGTGACGCCCTTACTATTAGATCAGGCGGGCTGCTAAGCCGTACCCCCACTGCGCTCTACATAGGGACAGAAACTCTAATAGCAAGGCCTGAGAAAAAGGGGCCTGGCTGTATCCTGTACAAAAAAATATGAGGTTTTTTGTTAGCGTTATGGCCATAAAACATAAGCCTACAACCCTCGTCACGGGAACCTCATGCTTGTAGGTCCCTACACTATATATATGATCTAATAGTATGGGCGTCACGTAATAGGCTGCGGGTTTGTAACTGTGCATCTGCTAGTGTGAGCACTGCTCTATGCAAGCCATTAGTGTGCAGTTTTACCATCCAGCCATCACCTGCACCATATTTGGAAGTGAGTGTGATTGGCCCCTCCTGCACCTGTGATGCCTCCACCTAGTGGGGGTTTAGCTGTATCCTGCTGGAGTAGCAGTAGTCTTTTGGCCTGAGCATTATACAGCTGCAATTCCATCTTGCTGTAAGTAATGATATTCTTTTTTGCTTTTTTATATTATATATAGTGTAGGGACCTACAAGCATGAGATTCCCGTGACGAGGGTTGTAGGCTTACGTCTTATGGCCATAACGCTAACAAAAAAACTCATATTTTTTTGTACAGGATACAGCCAGGCCTCTTTTTGTTAGGCCTTGCTATTAGCATTACTGTCCCTATGTAGAGCGCAGTGGGGGTACGGCTTGGCAGCCCGCCTGATCTAATACTATGGGCGTCACCTAATAGGCTGCGGGTTTGTGACTATGCGTCTGCTAGTGTGAACAGTGCTCTATGCAAGCCATTAGTGTGCAGTTTTACCATCCAGCCATCACCTCCTCCATATTTGGAAGTCAGTGTGATTGGCCCCTCCTGCACCTGTGATGCCTCCACCTAGTGGGGGTTTAGCTGTATCCTGCTGGAGTAGCAGTAGTCTTTTGGCCTGAGCATTATACAGCTGCAATTCCATCTTGCTGTAAGTAATGATATTCTTTTTTTCTTTTTTCTATTAAGCTATAATAATAGCAAAAAATGCTGCAAGTTAGTGGCATCCAAAAGGTGGCTGTTGTACTCCAGTTGTGCCCCACTGGTGCAAAGCAATTTCCAGCACCTTTGCATTACACCCTCCTGCTCATTTTTATTAAGCTATAATAATAGCAAAAAATGCTGCAAGTTAGTGGCATCCAAAAAGTGGCTGTTGTACTTCATTTGTGCCCCACTGGTGCAAAGCAATTTCCAGCACCTCTGCATTACACCCTCCTGCTCATTTTGCTATGCACATTTTATAGCAAACTCATGGAATTCCTTGCTGCATTTCATCATTAGGAGGGAGAGAAAGTGAGGCTTTCTTTACTGTCCTGGTACCCCCAGAACACGGCCACTGTACCCACCTGCCCACTTTTGCCACGCTATTTAATTTGCCCAGAGAGCTGACTCTTTTTCTGCCATCCTAAAATTGTTGGGAATACTAAGTTAGTGTTCCTTTGCTGCCAATCAAGGTACAACACATGGGCATTCTACACTCCTTTCCATTTCTGGAATGCAATTATTAACTGCAGGTAGTCCAGCCAATCTTTGACGAAGGTGCAGGTGTGGATATAATGTTTCCTTCATACAATGGTGGTTCTCTCGATGTCTGACAGCTCAACAATACCATCTGTTTTCACTTACAAAACAAGTGACGACCTGGCAATCACACTCCCGCTTACGGGTAACGGGGTGGAAGTTCATTGTGAAAAAGCATGTGTGACTGCTGTCCCCACAGTCACAGAGGATGAAGAGCACGCAGATGCACTTGATGGGGCAGGCGGTGGTTGCACAGCCCCGCTAGGCCGCATTGTAGCACAGTGAAATTCCCATTACGACTTATACTTCATTTTAAGTCTTGTATTTGGTGGGCTCCCCAGTATGCAGCAAAACCACGCAACATGAAAAGCACTGTATGCAGTTGGGTTCATAAATGATTGTTTAACTTTCCCAAAACAAACAATAAGAACCATGCATAAAATTGAAATAATAGAACAATCTATTTAGTTGCCTACTACCTGCTAATCCCTCTGTGTAGCAGCAGTAATTGTGTTTGTGTGTGTGGTGTGTGTGTGTTTGTGTGTGCGAACACGACTTACTAGAGGCGCATCACAAGAGCTTCCCAGTTGTCTACCTAAACATAGACAAAACACATCACCCACCCTGAATACCCTTGCTAGCTGAAGCCTCACAGATAAGGCAGATGATAACAGTGTGAATGCAAACCACAAAGCTCTGCAACACAGTCATGGAAATATTGAAAAGCAACAGTCAATGCAAACATGTGTCGCTGTCCCTCTATGATTTAAACTATACATGACAATTTGACAGTGCAGAGGCAGCAAGTCTGGTTGTCTATATAGTCATCCTACCCAGAACAGATGTGTTTTGATAATAAAACAAAGTGTTGCGTGCACGCATTACTGTCTGGGCACAACCTACCGTACTCGGGTACTGTGATCTCCATTTGCCATAAATACAGACTTTACGCTCCTATCATGGTAAACAGTATAGACAGCACCAGAAGAATGTTGGTCTGTGGCACAGGATGCTGCTCACTGGCGTTACGGTACTCCTCACCAAACTCCAAAATGACTCCCCTCACAATTGAACGATGTGTTTCCGCGGTTGCTCCTTACTGTAACACACACCTTTATTTTTCATTCTGTTCATAGACAGTATCTCCAAGTCCACACCCGAAGATCGTTTTGCTATTGCTAAAGTGACCAAACAGACAAAAGCAGTGCCAAAAAAACAGCAGCCCCTTGTGTGTAGTCTGCAACAATGCATGCAATGAACGGCAAATAAGCATGTTGCATTGACAGTGGCTAAAGCTGAGCAATACATCCTCACACTATCAATTCATATCTATGTGACACTTCATGGTGGAAGTACTCAAAGTTGAGATTTTTTGCCTTCTACTTAGAGATTGTTACACATTACATGACTTGGGTGATCCTTTGCTATGTCCAAAAAATTCCCAGGCTAGGCAAGGCTTACAGCCCATGTGAACTGCATAGCCAACATGACTTATGCTCATAGGCAGAGTTGTGGCCGAGGATTCAGTTGATGACGTGCTTCCAGTACTTTGACTCTGTCCAGGAAGACACAACGTAAACTCGTCGTCAGTAGCATCCTCCTCCACCTCCTCTGCTGACGTCATCGATTGGCTCACTTTGGTTTTGTAGAGCCTGGTTCCACCAGATGCCGAGGGGGGCGCTCTCCCTCACATCTGCCCAGCCCAAGCATGGCCCCCACGTGCACTCCCGGTCCCAGCCCCCGGCAGCGACGTGCTTCCTCTTACCTGTCCCATGGCTCTGCTCACTCCCGGGTCAGGCGTCCTCTTCCTGGAGCTGCTGCAGTCTCTTCCTGTCTCCCATCCACACACAATTCTGCAGTGAGCAACTCTAGGCTGCAAGCGAGGCCACGCCCCCTTTCTTAAAGCAGCAGTGCCTCATTTTCTGGAAATGACCTCAGAGGCCACCTGTTACCTAAAGACTATTTAGGTTCACCTCTCCCGGCAGCAGGCGCCCGAGCAACGCTTCTACTAGAGCCCTGCTAGTGTTCAGGCCCCTTTGTACTACTGTTATCCGTGTGTTCCTGCCCATTACTAATACTCTGTCTCACCGTAGTGCCATCTGTACCTTCCGGCTGTGGACGTCACCGGCCATACCCGCAGTGGACGTCACCGGCCATACCAGCAGTGGACGTCACCGGCCATACCCGCAGTGGACGTCACCGGCCATACCCGCAGTGGACGTCACCGGCCATACCCGCAGTGGACGTCACCGGCCATACCCGCAGTGGACGTCACCGGTAATACCCGTAGTGGACGTCACCGGTCATACCCACAGTGAACGTCTCCGTGCCACCTGCTGTGATCATCTCCGGTGCCTCACCCATGTTCTGCCTGCTGCGGACGTCATACCCAAACTACGCCTGGCCGTACAGAGACTCCTACCACCGGTTCCTGGCTGCCGTGCCTCTAGGCCTTCTGGGGAGGCACAGCACAGTCCCTGTATAGGAGTTCGCTGCTGGTCGCCTTCTCAGGGGAGTCCGGGGCACGGTCCAGTGAGTCCACCTCCGGACGTTCGCCGCTCCTCGGTGAGCGTAACAGGTTTCACAGTAAGTGGTGTCTCCAACCTCATCATCACCCTGTGTGTTTTCATTCCCCTCGTCCTGAGTCCTCCGTGATAACCTCTTCCTGCCTTGACCGAATAGAAAAGTTGATGTTACAATCATGTATCTGAGTCTCCTCATCATATTACCCATTGTCTCCACCAGGATGATGTACGGTTTGGAAATGAGGGTGTACATTATGCTCAGCACCTTCTTCATCGGGGCCTGGATCCGACTCACAAACCTTCTGGCCATCTGTGCAGATCATTTCCCCTGTCTCCTGCAACTCGCTGCCTCAACACGTCAGATTATCTGCTACACTCGCAAGCTTCAAACGGAACCTGAAAACTCATCTGTTCATAAATGACTATAACCATTAAATGACACCACCATCGTGTGGAGCTTCTGCCCAACCTACACCCCACCTACTGTATCCTCCCCAAAATACTTTACAATGGAATCCCACAAGGGCTGGGTCCTCTGCCCTCTGTACCAGTCTGTCTATTGTTACTTGTATATGTATTCTGTATGTAACCCCCTTGTCATGTACAGCACCATGGAATTAACGGTGCTCTATAAATAAATATTAATAAGGATAATATTAATAATAAGAACTTCTTTGTCTGTACTCACTGCAGCTTTTGAGCAGACCTCTGATTCCCAGGCTATAGTGTGACTGAACGGCTCTGCAGACTCAACAATCTCTGTTACCCCTTATTCAGCAAGGCTGGTGGAAACTTGAGAGCAGTTATGAAGCAAGTGTGGCTGGGTTTACACCACTGTGGAATGTAGTATTTGATATATTGAACTTGAGGTGGAGGAGAGCCCACTTTATTGCGCACTTGACATTCATTGAAGCAGCTGCTGTTTTGGTGCCTCATCCACTTTTGTTAGTGATGGTCATGTCCATGAAAAAATGATCATATCAGATTATCTACAGGAAGAAGTACACCTGTTATTTTAGCTGTTAATTGTTGTTACGAATTGGTGCCGCCGTAAACGCAAGCAACCTGCTGCGGTTCCAGTTGCGCCCAGGCGTCAGCTGCCATTTAGGGCTGTGCCTCGGGTTGTCCAGCTGCCTGCTTTCTCCACCACGTCTAAGACCCGCAACACACATCCATTTTTTTTGTATGTGTGCGGTACGTATTTGCACGTGCCGGAGACACGTTTACACGGAGACCCATGTTATTCAATGGTAGATGGCACAAACACGTAAAATCCCACAGAACGTGTGTCCGTGTGATAAGTACGTGTGTGCGCTTTTCTGCACGGACGACATGTCCATTTTTGGCCGGCAGCACGCAGGCACGGACCCGCTAAAGTCTATGGGTCCGTGCCTGCACAGACCGCACACGGAGTATGTCCGTGTTCAGCACGTTTCGTCCGTGTGCGTTTTTACACTAGCAATCTTATTTTTATTTTTTTTTAAATTAAATTCAGTATACTTACTTTTTTTTCTGCTGTTCTCAGTCATACTTACATTGGCGCTCGTTTTTTTTCTTCCCCCGGCTCATACCGCTCCCCGATCACCAGCACGGCGAGGAACAGCTGTGCAGAGAATACGTGGCAACAATTACTTTGAATATGCCGGCAGCTCATTAATCAATCTCGTATTCCCTGCTTTCCCCACCCACAGACGCCTGTGATTGGTTGCAGTCAGACACGACCCCCACGCTGAGTGACAGGTGTCTCACTGCACCCAATCACAGCAGCAGGTGGGCGTGTCTATATTGTGCAGTAAAATAAATAAATAAATAATTAAGAAAAACGTGTGCGGTCCCCCCCAATTTTAATACCAGCCAGATAAAGTCACACGGCTGAAGGCTGGTATTCTCAGGATGGGGAGCCCCATGTTATGGGGAGCCCCCCAGCCTAACTATCAGTCAGCAGCCGCCCAGAATTGCCACATACATTATATGCGACAGTTCTGGGACTGTACCCGGCTCTTCCCGATTTGCCTTGGTGCATTGGCAAATCAGGGTAATAAGGAGTTTTTGGCAGCCCATAGCTGCCAATAAGACCTAGATTAATCATGTCAGGCGTCTCCCCGAGATACCTTCCATGATTAATCTGTAAATTACAGTAAATAAACACACACACCCGAACAATCCTTTATTAGAAAAAAAAACACTAACAAATTGCCTTGTTCACCAATTTTCTAAGCCCAAAAAAGCCCTCCATGTCCGGCGTAATCCAGGATGGTCCAGAGTCGCATCCAGCTGTGCTGCATGAAGGTGATCGGAGCTGCAGAAGACAACCCCGCTCCTGTCAGCTCCACGCAGCTAATGAAGGGAATAGCGCGATCAGCTGTATTCAGCGTTGCCGCGAGTAACCTCAGTGACAGCTCAGCTGATCGCGCTATTCCCTTTATTAGCTGCGTGGAGCTGACAGGAGTGGCGGTGTCTTCTGCAGCTCCGGTCACCTTCATGCAGCAGAGCTGGAAGCAATGCTGGACCATCCTGGATTACGCCGGACATGGAGGGCTTTTTCGGGCTTATAAAATTGGTGAACAAGGCAATTTGTTTGTGGTTTTTTTTCTAATAAAGGATTGTTCGGGTGTGTGTGTTTATTTACTGTAATTTACAGAGTAATCATGGAAGGTATCTCGGGGAGACGCCTGACATGATTAATCTAGGACTTATTGGCAGCTATGGGCTGCCAAAAACTCCGTATTACCCCGAATGCCAATGCACCAGGGCAAATCGGGCTGGGGGGCTCCCCATAACGTGGAGCTCCCCATTCTGAGAATACCAGCCTTCGGCCATGTGACTTTACCCTGGCTGGTATTAAAATTAGGGGGGACCGCACGCCGTTTTTTTAAATTATTTATTTATTTATTTTACTGCACAGTATAGACACACCCACCGACTGCTGTGATTGGGTGCAGTGAGACAGCTGTCACTCAGCGTGGGGGGCGTGTCTGACTGCAACCAATAAAAGGCGTCTGTGGGTGGGGAAAGCAGAGAATACGAGATTGATTAATGAGCAGCCGGCATATTCAAAGTAATTGTTGCCGCGTATTCTCTGCACAGCTGTTCCTCGCCGCGCTGGTGATCGGGGAGTGGAAAGTATGAGAGAGGGCTGCTCACTTCAGTCACTCGGGGGATTAGCGATCACTGGTGAATCCTTCACAGGTGACCGCTAATCAGTACGCGGCACACAGACAGAGCCGCGGCATGACAATGAAGTCGGGTGAAGTTCACCCGAGTTCATTCTCATCACGCAACTCTGCTGTCAGCTGACATGTATCAACAACATTGTGCAACACACAAACGGACATTCCACACGGACATTCCACGTACACATACACGGGCATTTTACACACAAACACGGACATTTTACACATACACACGGCTCGCATACGCCATCACAAAGATGCCATACTTACCGGAGAAATGCCCCCAAAAAAAGGAACACGGACCCGAAAAACGGATCATGTCACACGGACGTTTTTTATGCAGAAGTGTGTTTTAGGCCTAAGTGTAGAGAGGCGGCCAGTGAGCATGCGTGTGCCGATTTACTCCAGCCGCAGCCTAATTCCAGTGTTTCATACTATGAAGAAAAAGACATGGATCGCACATCCCAAAAATACAATGATCTAAAGCCGCTAGGCAAAAAATTAAATAGAACATGAGGTTCTTTTGTTACCATTCTGATCAGATTGTATTAAGCCCACTGCCAAGTCACGGCAAACCTCTTGAGTGGGTCCCTAACCTGACCTTTTTGTGTGGCACCGTGCACTGACCACCGCCGCAGCAACAAAGGGCCAGCAAGGCGGGCGACCTGGTGCCTCACAGCACCCATGCTGCAAGGCAAAGCCTCCAAGGCTCCAGGCCGCGCCGCCCCACCGACACCACACCACCACAACAGCAGCCACCACACAGGACCAGCACACAGTGAGAGGAGCTGTGCACCCACCTCCCACTGGCTCCCATATGTTAACTGTGAGCAACAAGAAGGCTGACCCCTCTTGCAGTCTCCTGCTAATTAAAATCACCTGTGCCAAATGGGGAGAGTGCAGATCCAAGCAAAAAAAAAAAAAAAAGAGGGGGATAGACTGATATAAATACCATAATATGAAGAAAAAGACATGGATCGCACATCCCAAAAATACAATGATCTAAAGCCGCTAGGCAAAAAATTAAATAGAACATGAGGTTCTTTTGTTACCATTCTGATCAGATTGTATTAAGCCCACTGCCACGTCACGGCAAACCTCTTGAGTGGGTCCCTAACCTGACCTTTTTGTGTGGCACCGTGCACTGACCACCGCCGCAGCAACAAAGCGCCAGCAAGGCGGGCAACCTGGTGCTTTACAGCACCCATGCTGCAAGGCAAAGCCCCCAAGGCTCCAGGCTACACCGCCCCACCGACACCACACCACCACAACAGCAGCCACCACACAGCACCAGCACACACTGAGAGGAGCTGTGCACCCACCTCCCACTGGCTCCCATATGTGAACTGGGAGCAAAAAGAAGGCTGACCCCTCTTGCAGTCTCCTGCTAATTAAAATCACCTGTGCCAAATGGGGAGAGTGCAGATCCAAGCAAAAAAAAAAAAAAAGAGGGGGATAGACTGATAGAAATACCATACTATGAAGAAAAAGACATGGATCGCACATCCCAAAAATACAATGATATAAAGCCGCTATGCAAAAAATTAAATAGAACATGAGGTTCTTTTGTTACCATTCTGATCAGATTGTATTAAGCCAACTGCCACGTCACGGCAAACCTCTTGAGTGGGTCCCTAACCTGACCTTTTTGTGTGGCACCGTGCACTGACCACCGCCGCAGCAACAAAGTGCCATTGTATTTTTGGGATGTGCGATCCATGTTTTTTTCTTCATAGTATGGTATTTATATCATTCTATCCCCCTCTTTTTTTGCTTGGATCTGCACTCTCCCCATTTGGCACAGGTGATTTTAATCAGCAGGAGACTGCAAGAGGGGTCAGCCTTCTTTCTGCTCCCAGTTCACATATGGGAGCCAGTGGGAGGTGAGTGCACAGCTCCTCTCACTGTGTGCTGGTGCTGTGTGGTGGCTGCTGTTGTGGTGGTGTGGTGTCAGTGGGGCGGCGTGGCCTGGAGCCTTGGCGGCTTTGCCTTGCAGAATGGGTGCTGTGAGGCACCAGGTCGCCCGCCTTGCTGGCGCTTTGTCGCTGTGGCGGTGGTCTGTGCATGGTGCCGCACAAAAAGGTCAGGTTAAGGACCACTCAAGAGGTTTGCCGTGACGTGGCAGTGGGCTTAATACAATCTGATCAGAATGGTAACAAAAGAACCTCATGTTCTATTTAATTTTTTGCCTAGCGGCTTTAGATCATTGTATTTTTGGGATGTGCGATCCATGTCTTTTTCTTCATAGGGGTATGTGCGCACTAGGCGTTTTTTTCACGCTGCGTTTTTATGTGCGTTTTTGTCTCAAAAAATGCACCCGCGGCTTAAAAAAACGCGGCAAAAACGCATGCGTTTTTGCCGCGATTTGGTGCGTTTTTTTGCTGCGTTTTTGCTCACTGCGTTTTTAATCAGTGCACAATGCCATTAAAGATTGTTGATGAAAAAAAAAAAAAAAAAAAGGTCTGATGTCATTTCCTTCTTCAAAAGGTTCATTGTATGCAGGAGAGCAGACAGCTGCAGAACTAGTGTATGCAGGAGAGCAGACAGCAGCTGCAGAACTACAAGGCTCAGCATCCTCCATTCACTAGTGTATGCAGTTTTTTGCCCAAAAAGAAAAAAAAAATGACATGGGCTTCGCCATATTTTTGTATGCTAGCCGGGTACAGCAGGCAGGTACGGGCTGCCCCCAACCCCCAGCTGCCTATTTGTACCCGGCTGGGAACCAAAAATATAGAGAAGCCCTTTTTTTTAATTATTTCATGAATTTCATGAAATAATTTAAAAAAAAAAAAAAAATGACGTGGGCTTCGCCTAATTTTTGAGTCCAGCCGGGTACAACTAGGCAGCTGGGGATTGGAATCCACAGTGCAGGGTGCCCAAGATCTCTGGGCACCCCCACTGCGATTTGCAGTCCACAGCCACCCCAGAAAATGGCGCTTTCATAGAAGCGCCATCTTCTGGCGCTGTATCCAACTCTTCTAGCTGCCCTGATGCCGGGTGGCTAGCTAGGTAATAATGGAGTTAGGGCTAGCTGTATATTATCAGCTAGCCCTAAGCCCGAAATTCATGGTGTCACGCCAATATTAGACATGGCCACCATGAATTTCTAGTAATGAAAAAAAAAAAACAACACACAGAAATTTTTTTTTATTAGAAATAAAACACAACACAATTAGTGACTCCATCTTTATTGAAATAAAGAACCCCCCTCCGTAGTAATCCTGGGTCAGGGTCCCGCGCCGTCCAATCTGGATCCAATATCATCTGATCGGTTTGCTGGAAGGCAAAGCGATCAGATGATGTGTCAGGTTCAAGTGCCGGAATCACATCACACATCAGCTGATTGTATAATCGGCTTTTATACAATCAGCTGATGCATCAGTAGAAAAAAAAAAAATAATACTCACTTATGTGCTGATAACCGGCAGCTCTTGCAGCGATCGGATGAGAGTCTGATCCTGTCCCATCGCTGGCGGAGCTGCCGGTAATCAGCTGATGAAGTCTCCTGACGGCAGGATCAGCTGATAGCCGGCCGGGCGACACCGCGAGAATTACGATCAGCTGATGCGTCAGGTGACTGCATCAGGTGATCCACCGCCAGGTCCTGCAAGCAAAGTCCTGCCCCGGGGAGACTGCACACAGCCAGAGCGGCGGGACCGGGACCCTGCAGACAGGTGAGTATATATGACATTTTTTTTTTTCTACTGTTCACTTTGGTTTTCGCCGCTGCCTCCACCTCCCGCCCAGACATGGCGCCGCACGGAGCTGACATGCACCGGGCGGGTTGTGGACGCAGCGGTGACGGTACCGGGAGGATTCCTGCTTCTGTGTTTACCAACAGAAGGAATCCTCTTCCTGTACACGTCACTGTAGTACCCACCCCTTGCGTTTATAGCTGCGTTTTTAGTCATAGAAACGCAGCTATATTTGCAATGTGCCTTTTTCATTGCGTTTTTGAACATCTCATTGAACTCAATGGGTGAAAAATGCAGTGAAAAACGCAGAAATAATTGACATGCTGCGTTTTTGTGGTCACCACAAAAACGGAGCTAAAAAAAACGCTGTGTGCAGACAGCACTTCTGAAAACCCATTGACATTGCTGGGGAAGCAATGTCACTGCGTTTTCAGCACAAAAACGCGGTAAAAAACGCCGCTAAAAACGCGGCAAAAACGCCTAGTGCGCACAAGGCCTAGTATGGTATTTATATCATTCTATCCCCCTCTTTTTTTGCTTGGATCTGCACTCTCCCCATTTGGCACAGGTGATTTTAATCAGCAGGAGACTGCAAGAGGGGTCAGCCTTCTTTTTGCTCCCAGTTCACATATGGGAGCCAGTGGGAGGTGAGTGCACAGCTCCTCTCACTGTGTGCTGGTGCTGTGTGGTGGCTGCTGTTGTGGTGGTGTGGTGTCGGTGGGGCGGCGCGGCCTGGAGCCTTGGGGGCTTTGCCTTGCAGCATGGGTGTTGTGAGGCACCAGGTCGCCCGCCTTGCTGGCGCTTTGTCGCTGTGGCGGTGGTCTGTGCACTGTGCCGCACAAAAAGGTCAGGTTAGGGACCTACTCAAGAGGTTTGCCGTGACGTGGCAGTGGGCTTAATACAATCTGATCAGAATGGTAACAAAAGAACCTCATGTTCTATTTAATTTTTTGCCTAGCGGCTTTAGATCATTGTATTTTTGGGATGTGCGATCCATGTCTTTTTCTTCATAGTATGGTATTTATATCATTCTATCCCCCTCTTTTTTTTTTTTTGCTTGGATCTGCACTCTCCCCATCTGGCACAGGTGATTTTAATCAGCAGGAGACTGCAAGAGGGGTCAGCCTTCTTTTTGCTCCCAGTTCACATATGGGAGCCAGTGGGAGGTGAGTGCACAGCTCCTCTCACTGTGTGCTGGTGCTGTGTGGTGGCTGCTGTTGTGGTGGTGTGGTGTCAGTGGGGCGGCGCGGCCTGGAGCCTTGGGGGCTTTGCCTTGCAGCATGGGTGCTGTGAGGCACCAGGTCGCTCGCCTTGCTGGCGCTTTGTCGCTGTGGCGGTGGTCTGTGCACGGTGCTGCACAAAAAGGTCAGGTTAGGGACCCACTCAAGAGGTTTGCCGTGACGTGGCAGTGGGCTTAATACAATCTGATCAGAATGGTAACAAAAGAACCTCATGTTCTATTTAATTTTTTGCCTAGCGGCTTTAGATCATTGTATTTTTGGGATGTGCGATCCATGCCTTTTTCTTCATAGTATGATAACTCCAGTGTTTCGCCTACTGAGTATGCTCAGCCTGACTGTGTCATTCTTGAGGCTAAGTCTTCATTTTGGGCTACAGCGCATCCTTGTTTGGACTGTGCCTGTCATTCTGCGACCTGTGGTTCCACACACTTACACAGGGCCCTGGGGCTTGCCTCACTCTCGGGAGGCCACTACAACTAACTGCACCACACATCAGCCCCAGGTGTCCCCTTACACTGCAGTGGAGGTCCCCACTGACCGCAATACCGAGAGTGGCGTCACGAAAATACATATAAAGAAGCAACCTACCTGTGACCAGACTGTTCCTACACGTGGAGTCCCTGAAGGTATTGCACTGACACAACACCTGTGGGGCTTCACACTTACTGCGAAAAGCCTCTTTGCACAGGTACTTGCACTCTGTGCCGGGTCTAAGTCCTGTGTTGTGCCTAGAAAGCATGCTGAAGCGGATAGTCTTTTTTTCTGAAACTATATTTCATGCTATTGAGCATGCTCAGGCACTTACTGCATCAGAGGCTAGGTCGGGTAATGAACTCTTTAGTAGAGTTGAGCGCGGTTCGCGGTTCGAGGTTCTCCAGTTCTAGGCTCGAGTGATTTTGGGGGCTGTTCGAGATCGAACTAGAACTCGAGCTTTTTGCAAAAGCTCGATAGTTCTAGATACGTTCGAGAACGGTTCTAGCAGCAAAAAGCAGGGCTTTTTACAGCTACAGTGTGCAGGAGCCATCGCTGGCAGCCTGCCAGAAGCTGGTAACCAAGATAAACATCGGGTATCCAAGCTAAGCGCTTTGGCTTTGGTTAGTAACCCGATGTTTATCCTAGTTATGTGCAGGAAGCCCACACTTCCCCGCTCAGCTCGCTCCGCCCCCTCCTGCCCGCGGCATGTATTGTACACACACACACACACACACACACACACACACACACACACACACACGCTCGGCTTACCTGCGGTGATGAAGTCACGCCATCCCGACCTCAGCGCTGTCACTGTCCTCCATGGCCGCCGCTTGTCACATCACCTTCTCTCGCTTCCGACCCGAGACTGACTAGCGGTGACGTCACGGGCCTCTCGCGATACTTGGTGTGAAGGCGGCGGTCATTGAACTCAGTGACAGGGGCTGTCAGTGTGCTGGAGATCAGCGCAGGTAATGTACCTCGCTGACAGCAGCACTTGTCATGCCCTGCAGTGACCTGGGCTGACCCATTGATGTTAGCTCAGGTCACTGCACTGCTCTCCCAGCCAATGGGGAACATCCTGCTCTTCATTGACTGGGACAGTGTGGATCGTCATGGCAACCCCTTGGATTACAGCAGACCTGGATTTGTTTTTCATTCTAATAAATTGGTTAAAGAGGGAATGTTTTGGAGTGTTTTTTCAAATAAAAATGTGTTTGTCGTCTATTTTTTTTTTATTACTGACTGGGTTGGTGATGTCGGGTATCTGATAGACGCCTGATCTCACCAACCTCAGGGCTTGATGCCAGGTGACATTACACATCTGGTATTAACCCCATATATTACCCCGTTTGCCACCGCACCAGGGCGCGGGATGAGCTGGGGCGAAGAACCAGGATTGGCGCATCTAATGGATGCGCCACTTCTGGGGCGGCTGCGTCCTGCTATTTTTAGGCTGGGGAGAGTCCAATAACCATGGACCTCCCTAGTCTGAGAATATCAGGCCCCAGCTGTCTGCTTTACCTTGGCTGGTGATCCAATTTTGGGGGACCCCTACGTGTTTTTTTTTTTAATTATTTATTTAATTTAAAATAACAGCGTTGGGTGCCCTCAGTTTTGGATTACCAGCCAAGGTGAGGTTACCAGCTGTGGTCTGCAGGCTGCAGCCATCTGCTTTACCCTAGCTGGCTACAAAACTAGGGGGAACCCTACGTCATTTTTTTTTTTTCATTTTTTTGGCTAAATACAAAGATAAGCACCCCTTAGTGCAACATGAAAGGCACCAAAAGGTGCTCCACTTTTTCTCCACTTTTTCTCCGTTCTTTTTCTATGGTTGGTCTACCCATTAGCTCTGCCATGCATACTGTAGCTCTACACCTACTGCACATGTTACTTTATGATTGACATCTCTTTCGTACCAGAGCTGTCTAAGCCTACTCTGACCTTATATTTGTCATTACTATATTGTCCTTGTACTGTATTATGACATTTGTATCATGTGTTTCATTTCTTGCTGTGTTGCAATTTTTTGCTGCATCCCAATTGTACCTCTACATTGTTCGAGTTTATGTTATTGTTCTCTCACTCTTATGTGATACTGATTATTGTCATTTTTCATGATTACAAGCAGATAAGTCCAATCTGACGAAGGCTGAGGACGAAATGTCATTTGTAACTTGTTTTGGACAAAAACATATATGCTTATGAAAAAAAAAATTTCTTAATACGGACCAATAAAGAGTGATTTTGCATTACTATCCGTTGTGACTTACTGACTTAGTCTGGGAGATTTAGAGTGTCGAGGTTACTCACTAATTTTATCTATTATTACCTCTGAGCACCTATATACCAGTGAGCAGAACTTCCTCTACAGTAGTTCTCCTGATTAGGCATGCCCTTACCTCATGAGAAGGGCATTGCAGCTTTGGTAGCAACCATTACGACATGGACTCTGCTGCTGTGGACCCGGGGAGAGTGAGTGCAGATTCATTGCACCCACACTCCTCACATGAAGGGTCCGCACTCCTAGAAAATGGGGGATACGTTCCCTGAGTGTCTCCCCCCATATTCTAGACGGTCCAGAGTCGTCGTGGGACCCCTTTATTTTTTTTTCTTACAATAAATTGGTGAAAGAGGAAATGTTTTGCGGACTGTTTTTTCAAATAAATTTCTTTTGTCGATTTTTTTTTTTTTGTTAGTACTGACAGTTTATGATGTTGGGTATCTAATAGACGCCATGACATCACAAACTGCTGGGCTTGATCTCAGGTGACTTTACAGCTAGTATCAACCTGATTTATTACCCCGTTTGCCACTGCACCAGGGCACGGGATGAGCTGGGGTGAAGCGCCAGGATTGGCGCATCTAGTGGATGCGCCACGTCTGGGGTGCCTGCGGCCTGCTATTTTTAGGCTGTGAAGGCCCAATAACTATGGACCTTCCCATCCTGAGAATACCAGACCACAGCTGTCCGCTTTACCTTGGCTGGTGATCCAATTTGGTTGGGCCCCTACTTTTATTGTGTAATTATTAATATTTATAAAATAATTATAAAAAAGAGCCTGAGGGGACGTCCACATTGGATCCCCAACCACGGTAAAGCTGCCAGCTGTGGTTTTCAGGCTACAGCCGTCTGCTTTACCCTAGCTGGCTATCAAAAATGGGGGGACCCAACGTCATTTTTTTTTTTAACTATTTTTTAAATAGAAAAAATTAATGGGCTTCCCTGTATTTTGATTGCCAACCAAGGTAACGGCAGGCAGATGCGGGTGGCAACCCATAGCTGTCTGCTTTATCTGCTGAGAATCAAAAATACCGCGGAGCGCTACGTAATTTTTATAAAGATTTATTTTTACAGCACTGTGATGTCCAGCAATCAAAATACAGGGAAGCCCATTTTATTTTTAGTTATTTAAATAAATAATTAAAAAAAATATATATGGGCTCCCGCTGCATTTTTTGTATTGCTAGCTAAGGGTAATCCAAGCAGCTACTGGCTGCTAACCCCCACTGCTTGGTGTTACCTTCACTGGCAATGGAAAATCCAGGGAAGCATTTTTTATTTTTTTTGCCAAAAAACTACAAAAAAAAGGACGTGAGCTTCGCCATATTTTTGTATGCTAGCCAGGTATAGCAGGCAGGTGCTGGAAGAGTTGGATACAGCGCCAGAAGATGGCGCTTCTATGAAAGTGCCATTTTCTGAGGCGGCTGCAGACTGCAATTCGCAGCAGTGGGGCCCAGAAAGCTCAGGCCAACCTGTGCTGCGGATTCCAATCCCCAGCTGCCTAGTCGTACCTGGCTGGACACAAAAATGGGGCGAAGCCTACGTCATTTGTTTTCTAATTATTTCATGAAATTCATGACATAATAAAAAAAGGGCTTCCCTTTATTTTTGGTTCCCAGCCGGGTACAAATAGGCAACTGGGGGTTGGGGGCAGGCGTACCTGCCTGCTGTACCTGGCTAGCATACAAAAATATGGCGAAGCCCACATAATTTTTTCAGGGGGCAAAAAACTTCTGCATACTGTCCTGAATGGAGTATGCTGAGCCTTGTAGTTCTGCAGCTGCTGTCTGTCTGTATGGAGAAGAGCAGACAGCAGCTGCAGAACTACAAGGCTCAGCATACTCCATCCAGGACTGTATGCAGAAGTTTTTTGCCCACCAAAAAAATGACGTGGGCTTCGCCATATTTTTGTATGCTAGCCAGGTACAGCAGGCAGCCAAGGGCTGCCTCCAACCCCCAGTTGCCTATTTGTACCCGGCTGGGAACCAAAAATATAGGGAAGCCCATTTTTTTTTAATTATTTCACTTATTTCATGAAATAATTAAAAAACAAATGACGTGGGCTTCGCCCCATTTTTGTGTCCAGCCGGGTACAACTAGGCAGCTGGGGATTGGAATCCGCAGCACAGGTTAGCCCGAGGTTTCTGGGTGCCTCTGCTGCGGATTTCAGTCCGCAGCCGTCCCAGAAAATGGCGCTCTCATAGAAGCGCCATCATCTGGCGCTGTATCCAACTCTTCCAACAGCCCTGGAGCCGGGTGGCTTGTTGGGTATTCATGAGTTAATACTGGCTTTGTTTTACTAGCCAGTATAAGGCCAGAGATTCTTAATGTCAGGCACGTTTGACCCAGCCATTAAGAATCTCCAATAAAGGGTTAAAAAAAAGACACCACACAGAGAAAAAATACTTTAATAGAAATAAATACACAGACACATTAGAGACTCCATCTTTATTACCCCCTGTCAGCCCTCCACGATCCTGCTCTTCTGTCTTCTTTCTTTCTAGTGTAGTAGTAGTGACGATTGTAGTGAGGATGAGGTTCATCAGCCCATCACTTGGGGCTGGGGAACCTCATCCTCAGTACAATCCTCACTAGTGTAGTAGTAGTGACGATTGTAGTGAGGATGAGGTTCACCAGCTCATCACTTGGGGCTGGGGAACCTCATCCTCACTACAATCCTCACTAGTATAGTAGTAGTGACGATTGTAGTGAGGATGAGGTTCACCAGCTCATCACTTGGGGCTGGGGAACCTCATCCTCAGTACAATCCTCACTAGTGTAGTAGTAGTGACGATTGTAGTGAGGATAAGGTTCACCAGCCCATCACTTGGGGCTGGGGAACCTCATCCTCAGTACAATCCTCACTACAATCGGGAAGCAGCGTGCAGCCTTCACTCCGTGAGTGATCAGTGCTGGCTGTCAGCGGTAACAGCGGTAACGCTGACAGACGCGTTACCATAGCAACGGTGCTCTCGGAGCTGCGGTTAGCGGTGACGTCACCGCTAACTACGTTGCTATGGCAACGGTGATCTCCGTTAATGACCGGCTGTGTCAGCCGGTCCCTAACGGAATGGGGAGTCGACCGTGTGCTAGAGCATGTCGCCGGTACACGGCGATACACATATGTGCACCGTGTACCGGAGAGATGCACTTGCAGGTCCTACATGACGCGTCATAGTCATGTGACCAGTCTGTAGCCAATGAGATAATAGCCACGTGACTGGTCACATGGCTATTTTGACGTCACGATAGGTCCTGCTTCTCTGCTGGCAGTGCCGTCACCGGGAGGATTCAGCGATCATCGGATGGAATAGCGGCAGGAGACAGAGTGTAGAAGGGATCGCGAGGACCGGTAAGTGTTATGGCAATGTTTATTAACTGTGTACATTTATAATGCATTTTTATGTGTTTGTGATTGCCTCCCATTATAGCCTATTGGCTCGAGTTCGGTTCGTCGAACGTTCGACGAACCGAACTCGAACGGGAACCCCGTTCGGCGAACCGACCTCGAGCCGAACCGCGACCGGTTCGCTCATCTCTACTCTTTAGACCTGCCCCTGATATGGGGGGCCCATATAGACCACAGGGCATCAGGTGTCCTGACGATGTGGCCAGGCCACTCCCAACTGGCTTGCAGAGGCCCGCCCCTATGACTTGTCACCTCATTATTGTTGGTCAGACGATGACTGGTGAGGTGTTTGGGTAGTGGCAGCCATGAGGTCATCATTGAAGTGGCGGTTCCAAATAGGACGCTAGTTATGCCACTCAACGTGTCACTCTGCTTTTGTCTCCAGGAGGTGCATTGTGGTCCACCCTGGTTTGGGGCGGACCCAGGTTATAAAAGGGGCTGGAGCCAACAAGAAGGTGCCTACTCTTCTATTATGCCCTGAAAGAGCACATATCTATGTATTGAACCCATTGTGGCTTTAGGCCAGAGGTAGGCAGGGATATGGCGTCGATGCAGGCCGCCACCACAGTTGGTAACGCAGAACGGTTTAGACCAGCTCCTGTCCTACCAGTCCTGCTAGTGCAGCCCAGTGGCATTAACAGGCCTGCTGCTGCTGATGCGCCTGCTGTCCACAGGTGTGGCCCCTACGCACACGGACAGCGTACCCAATGGCCCCTGTGTTGTTAACAGGGAGTTCCGGGGCTGGGTGGGCGTGTGGACCCTGTGACGCTAACAGGGCTCCCAGTCTCCAGATCCGAGTGGTGTCTAACTCGGTTCAGGCTACTATTTGTTTGAGAGTCAACCTGCTCTGTATCCTCCACCGAACCTTCCAGTTGCCAACCTCTCCTTTTCCATCGGGGAGCACGGTAGACACCGAATGGCGATTGGGATATCTACCTTTCTCTTTCTTTTCTTCTTAATTTTTTTATTTAGCGGTAATATAGTATATACCACCTTATCCAAATCTGCCAGTCCCACCATAACAGATGTTGTTTCTTCACCAAATGTTACTGTTGCTTAACCACCAAACCCACGGACACAAACTTTTTCCCCTTTCCAACACATCTGTTCCCCTTTCCACCAGCATCTGTCCTTTTTCAACTCATTTTGTATATGACCAAAAGTGCAACTCTGCAGGGACACCGTACTCAACGCCGTCTCAGCACAGCAGCCAGCCCTCGGTCCCTCAGATGTGGACAAGTAAAAGACCATTTCCTCCTATCCATGACAAAGCGTTGAGATTCACTCTGTGCACCACTGGTATTTAGTGGAAAAGCAGATCTAAGATTGCGTACCACCTTCTGCTGATACTCCTGCATACGTGCATCCCTTTCTATGGCAGGAATTATTTCGCAAATTTTGTGTTGTACCGGGGATCTAACAGTGTGGCAACCCAGTAGTCAGCATTACTTCGAATTCGTACAATCCGAGGGTCATGTTGTAGGTAGTGCAGCAAGAAGGCGCTCATGTGTCTTGTGCATCCAGGAGGACCAAGTCCTTGTTGTGTTGGTGGCGGAGAGGTGAGAATCGTGCCTCCTTCCTCTGCCTCTCCCCCCAATCTCGCACAACCGAAATGTGACCAAGCTCTCACTCATCTGCTGTGTCTTCCATGCCCATTGCCAGTTCGTCCACCATTTCTTCCTGGGCTCCTGCACCTTCCTCAACAGTTTTGCGGATACTATGCACCCTTGATAATCCCTCTCCCCCACCGTACCATGACTGCTGCCTAGGTGCCGCTGACCGTCTGGACCTTGGAGATCTTGTTATCCCTTCCGCATATGACTCCTTCTGTACTTCCTCCCCTTCCTCTTGTCCCAACACCTGACTCCGAATAATGCTTACAGTGTGCTCCATCATGTAGATGACCAGAATTGTCACACTGAGAATGGCATCGCCAGTGGTAAACATCTTCATCAACATTTTTAAACTGTGTAGAAGGGTGCATAGGTCCTTGATCTGACACCACTCCAGCAGCGTGATCTACACCACCTCTGGATCAAGTTAGCCCAGGGTATACGTCATAACGTATTTCAGTAGGGCTCTGCGGTGCTGCCACAGACGCTGTAACATGTGCAGATTCTAATTCCTGTGTGTCGGAACATCGCATTTCATGCGTTTAACTGCCAGACCTTAAGACTTCAGGAGCGATGAAAGTTGTTGAGCTGCTGGGTGCGAACGATGGAAGTGAGCACATAGCAAGCGTGCCCGCTGTACAAGGCCATGTAGGCCGGGATGGTGTTTTAAAAATTGCTGGAGAATAAGATTCAAAATGTGAGCCATACAAGGCACGTGTGTCACACGCCCTGATGAAGGCCCGCAGCCAGGTTTGCATCATTGCCGCAAACAGCTGTTAAGTCACCACCGGAGTCCACTCATCAATTTGTACTCCTGTCGCCAGGTGACAATGTGTTCTGTTCGTGCATAGTGCTGATGATGGGAAAGGGGTCGACGCCAGCGGCGCAGGTGGACGCAGGTTATGGTCACCCACTGAACCAGAAAAAAGACCTTCATATTAAATAATTATTGCACCTCTATCTAATTAAATATTCCAAAACCATGTTTCATTTTATAATGAGGTGCAAATTTATTCATGGATATACAAAGTTGATAAAAAGGATAGCAACCAAAACAGCACAGAGTGCACATTAGTGTTTGTAGAAACATATTAAAAACAGGAAGGTGCGCTTGGAGGGTCCAGCCCAGAAAGCATAATCACATGGGAAATAATTAGCAAGATACAATGATCAGGCGAACAATGAATCAAATCCCTCGGTTATACAGAGATCTCACAACATGCTATAGATGTTCATGGGACATATGGGGTCAGTCATTATATAAATTGCCTAGCGATTTGTATTATAGTAAGGTTAACCATATATGGGCAGCAACCCAAGAATACACCAGGAGACGGTCAGGTCTTACTCATATGTCCACAAAAGCAGTTAACAACATAACCCTTGGCATAATGTATATAAGAATCAGACCCTCCTTGTGCAATTAGAAATGCCCAATAGTGGTAACATATTTAGCAAGGAGAGTTTACATGATTAAATATATACATGAAAATTGAAAGTGCCAACAGGGATCCTAAGTGGGACCACTAAGCTGTGTTGCTGGATCCACTGTCTTACCAAATGAACTGGGGAGACCCTCAACATGTACACCTCCCTGCACCTCGACGCGTTTCACTGCCGCTTTGTCGGGAGGTGCAGGGGTGATGTGGGTGGCTGATTATATAGGGGCCAGTGTTCCCTACCGTCCTATGGTGGCGCGCCGCGGACGCCCGATGTCCATCACCCACGCCGCCCGGCGTCCCGGAAGTCAGACCGCGCATGCGCGCAAAGCCAGACTCCCAATAGGACGCCGGGCAGAGAGGAGGAGGGAGGATCAGGGGGCCGTGCGCGCACAGGACGGAGGCTGTCAATACCATCTCAGAGTGGTGACACCCGATGTCCATCATCCACGCCGGCCAGCGTCACTGAGGCCAGACCGCGCCTGGGCTCGGGTCAGACCCCCAATGTGACGCTGGGCAGAGAGGAGGAAGGAAAATCAGGGGATCATGCGCACAAAGGACGGAGGCTATCAGCACCATATTGGAAAAGGGAAAGAGAGAGGGCAGCACAACAAAGCTGCACATAAAACAAACAGCCAAATCCATACAGAAACATGTAATCATCACATCAACATTATAATGAATCCAAAGTACAAAATATATCTTCTTTGGTATGCTGTTCCTATACATGGCTGTAAGTTCATAGGTGCAAACATCAATTCCGCTTTCTCTTTTTTCCATTCCTTCTTTTCCATCTCATCCATCCTGAGTATCAGGCCTACACAGCCAACCACATCTAGAAGATCATATAGTGAAAAAACAATGAAAACTGATTAAAAACAAAAATATAAAACAGATGGCAAAACAGCCAGCAGCAATTACAACCCCATATGGCGCAGCACCGCAGAGCAGCAGGTCAAATCAAATCAAAAAGGGTCTATAACTAACCAGATCATTAAGACCCTTAGGTTTGGTGGTATCAAGCAGTGTTATCCAGCGGGCTTCTCTTTTTAGTAGTACATTTTTTAGGTCACCACCCCTAGCCCCAAGATGGACCTTCTCAATGCCCCTGAACTTCAACAAGCGCCAGTTGGAATTATGACATTCTTTGAAATGTTTGGGGATATTCTTTAAAATGCAAATGTCTTCTGGTCTGTGCAGTTTGGCCGCATTCCGGATATCACGAAGGTGCTCAAGAATGCGCACCCTGAACTCACGGGATGTAAGCCCCACATACACCAGACCACATGGGCATATTGCCCAATAGATAATCCCTGATGTCCGGCAGTTGATGAAGTCAGTGATTTTATATGTTTTTTTGGGATGAATCCCAAAATTCCACAGCACGGTCCATCTGCGGGCAAGCGCCACAATCTCCACATGGTCGGGAACCCCATCTTGTACCCTTATTAACCCCAAATGGTTTTGCAATAGCGGGAATATAGTGACTTCTCACAATTTGATCTTTAAGAGTTTTTGACCTTTTAGGTGTAATCGCAGGTGATGGAGTCAAGATGTGAGATAGATCATTGTCAGTATGAAGGATTGGCCAATGTTTTTTAATAATATCTGACATTTCCCTCCACTGCGCATGATAAGGGGTAATGAAGCGAATTACATCACCGTCATCCTTCTTAGTGTGAGTTTGAAGCAACTCACTACGTGGGGTATCCCTCGCCCTGATGTAGCCATCTTGTATGGCTTTGTGGTGATAGTGACGGGCACCAAACCGTTTTTTCAAATCATCCGACTGTCGTTCAAACAATGCATCACTGGAGCAGACACGTTTAACACGTAAAAATTGACCAACAGGTATGGAATTAATCACCTGACTTGGGTGTGAAGACTTAGCACTCAGAAGAGAATTCACCGCTGTTTTCTTACGAAAAATATCTGTGCACAAAAGTCCATCGTTCCCTTTAAAAACTCGCACATCCAGGAAATCAATTTCATCATTACTGTAGACATAAGTAAGATTGATGTTATTAGCATTACCGTTGAGTCGTTGCATAAAGATGTCCAAGTGATTGATCTACCCCTGCCAAATCAAAAAAATATCGTCGATGTAGCGCAGCCACATGTGAACTGCGCCCATCTCCGAATCTGGATATAAAATAGACCGCTCCCAATGTCCAAGAAAGAGGTTTGCGTATGAGGGCGCACAAGACGCCCCCATCGCAACTCCTCTCTCTTGGAGATAGAAGCGGTCCTTAAATAGAAAAAAAATTATGAGAAAGAATGAATCTCAATAAAAGCAGGAGGAGATCAATCAGTTGGACATCCAAAGCCGTAGTTCTTAAGAAAAAATCAACCGCTTCAACCCCATCATCATGAGATATGGATGTATATAGCGACTCAACGTCTGCAGTTACCATGACTACATCTGCTTCAAAGATGATACCCTCCAATCTATTCAGAAATTCAGTTGAATCCTGGATGTACGAGGGAAGGGTGCTGACCAATGGCTTCAAATAATAATCTAGGAACCTGCAAGCAGGCTCACATAGACTATTATTGCCAGAAACAATTGGTCTCCCTGGTGGACATACTATATTTTTATGAACCTTTGGCAAGAAATAGATGGTAGGTATGATCGGATGTTCAACAATCAACCCTTCAAAGATAGACTTGGGTATAACACCTCTTTCAAATGCCAAAAACAGTAAATCATGAAGTTCGCTTTGATACCTCCTCAGTGGGTTTGTTGTTAATTTGGTATAGCATTTGATGTCATTCAGCTGTCTAAAAGCTTCCACTTCATATTTATCTTTACCCCAGATCACTACATTTCCACCTTTGTCCGATTGTTTGATCACCACGTCATCCATGTTCTTCAGTTCTTTAAGAGCCAGACGTTGATTATGCGTGAGATTGTCATGTGTGCGTCTACAAGGTAAGCATCTAAGCTCCTGTGTTACCACCTTAGTAAATGCATCAATCACAGGACAAGTGGACAAAGGAGGAAATGCAGTGGATCTTTTTTTGATATATGATGGAAAATTAGCCATGTTTTGATCCTCCTGTTCCGCCAATAGTGACTCCAAAGCCTTCACTGCCGCCAATTCCTCCATTGACAAGTCAGAATGCAAACTCCTCTCTTTTTTCAAAAAATATTTTTTGAAGAGAAGTTTTCGACCAAAAAGATTTAAATCTTTAATGGCAGTGAAGACGTCGAAGTCAGCCACCGGCGAGAAAGATAACCCGAGCTGCAAAACATTAATCTGATCATCTGTAAGAATTTTATCAGTAAGATTGATTACCTTAAGTGTATCAGTGGGGTTGAAAGATTTTTTGGCATGTTGGCGTTGCTTTTTCTTGGTGGAATATCTGGTTTCCATCCGATGTGTGAAGAAACCATGTCCTCCTTGACCAGTAAATGGGGGCCGTGGTCGTGATGATCCTTCCCCAGAGGAAAGTGACTCAGTATTAGATTGTGATTTGGAACGGCTGTTAGATCCTGATCTGAAAATTTTGTTATCATGCCATCTGAAGACATTTCCACTCTGATAGTCGGCAACGTCACGTTTAAATTTTTGAGCCTTCTTCTGTTTGATGTCCGACTCCCATTCCTCACATTCTTTGATGAGTTCCCTATCAAATTCTGCCAAAGCACCCTCAGACATGTTATCCTTAAGTTCTTTGTTGATTTTTTCAATTTCGCTCTCTAATTCTTGAATTCTCTTTTTATCAAGGCCAATCAGAAGCTCCAACATAGTACGGGAGCATAACTTACAGGCCTCCTCCCACCTATTTTTAAATATATCATCTTCAACGACAAAGGCAGGAAATGTCTGAATGCGCAGACCCCTGGGTATAATATCCTTAGAGAGGTACTGCTCCAGTGATGCCCTGTTCCACCAGGATTTAGTCCGCTTAAAAAGAAAATTTTTCAGTTTGACCTGCAACTCACGGTGCTGCACCGGGGGCGAAGAGCCAGACTGGCCGCCGCCATCCCCAAACACATCTGAGACCTGCGCTGCCCAGCTGGTATCTCGACCACGGTAATCCATTGTTAGACCTATATTCCCAAAAAGAGCACAAAACAAAACCAATTGAATAATTAGGTCCATTGTGTCACAAGCCATGTATATGAACGGTCACCAAAGAAGACCACAAAACCAGAAAAAAGACCTTCATATTAAATAATTATTGCACCTCTATCTAATTAAATATTCCAAAACTATGTTTCATTTTATAATGAGGTGCAAATTTATTCATGGATATACAAAGTTAATAAAAAGGATAGCAACCAAAACAGCACAGAGTGCACATTAGTGTTTGTAGAAACATATTAAAAACAGGAAGGTGCGCTTGGAGGGTCCAGCCCAGAAAGCATAATCACTCTTTTTGGGAATATAGGTCTAACAATGGATATTATCTAAGGATATTATACCCAGTGGTCTGCGCATTCAGACATTTCCTGCCTTTGTCGTTGAAGATGATATATTTAAAAATAGGTGGGAGGAGGCCTGTAAGTTATGCTCCCGTACTATGTTGGAGCTTCTGATTGGCCTTGATAAAAAGAGAATTCAAGAATTAGAGAGCGAAATTGAAAAAATCAACAAAGAACTTAAGGATAACATGTCTGAGGGTGCTTTGGCAGAATTTGATAGGGAACTCATCAAAGAATGTGAGGAATGGGAGTCGGACATCAAACAGAAGAAGGCTCAAAAATTTAAACGTGACGTTGCCGACTATCAGAGTGGAAATGTCTTCAGATGGCATCATAACAAAATTTTCAGATCAGGATCTAACAGCCGTTCCAAATCACAATCTAATACTGAGTCACTTTCCTCTGGGGAAGGATCATCACGACCACGGCCCCCATTTACTGGTCAAGGAGGACATGGTTTCTTCACACATAGGATGGAAACCAGATATTCCACCAAGAAAAAGCAACGCCAACATGCCAAAAAATCTTTCAACCCCACTGATACACTTAAGGTAATCAATCTTACTGATAAAATTCTTACAGATGATCAGATTAATGTTTTGCAGCTCGGGTTATCTTTCTCGCCGGTGGCTGACTTCGACGTCTTCACTGCCATTAAAGATTTAAATCTTTTTGGTCGAAAACTTCTCTTCAAAAAATATTTTTTGAAAAAAGAGAGGAGTTTGCATTCTGACTTGTCAATGGAGGAATTGGCGGCAGTGAAGGCTTTGGAGTCACTATTGGCGGAACAGGAGGATCAAAACATGGCTAATTTTCCATCATATATCAAAAAAAGATCCACTGCATTTCCTCCTTTGTCCACTTGTCCTGTGATTGATGCATTTACTAAGGTGGTAACACAGGAGCTTAGATGCTTACCTTGTAGACGCACACATGACAATCTCACGCATAATCAACGTCTGGCTCTTAAAGAACTGAAGAACATGGATGACGTGGTGATCAAACAATCGGACAAAGGCGGAAATGTAGTGATCTGGGGTAAAGATAAATATGAAGTGGAAGCTTTTAGACAGTTGAATGACATCAAATGCTATACCAAATTAACAACAAACCCACTGAGGAGGTATCAAAGCGAACTTCATGATTTACTGTTTTTGGCATTTGAAAGAGGTGTTATACCCAAGTCTATCTTTGAAGGGTTGATTGTTGAACATCCGATCATACCTACCATCTATTTCTTGCCAAAGGTTCATAAAAATATAGTATGTCCACCAGGGAGACCAATTGTTTCTGGCAATAATAGTCTATGTGAGCCTGCTTGCAGGTTCCTAGATTATTATTTGAAGCCATTGGTCAGCACCCTTCCCTCGTACATCCAGGATTCAACTGAATTTCTGAATAGATTGGAGGGTATCATCTTTGAAGCAGATGTAGTCATGGTAACTGCAGACGTTGAGTCGCTATATACATCCATATCTCATGATGATGGGGTTGAAGCGGTTGATTTTTTCTTAAGAACTACGGCTTTGGATGTCCAACTGATTGATCTCCTCCTGCTTTTATTGAGATTCATTCTTTCTCATAATTTTTTTCTATTTAAGGACCGCTTCTATCTCCAAGAGAGAGGAGTTGCGATGGGGGCGTCTTGTGCGCCCTCATACGCAAACCTCTTTCTTGGACATTGGGAGCGGTCTATTTTATATCCAGATTCGGAGATGGGCGCAGTTCACATGTGGCTGCGCTACATCGACGATATTTTTTTGATTTGGCAGGGGTAGATCAATCACTTGGACATCTTTATGCAACGACTCAACGGTAATGCTAATAACATCAATCTTACTTATGTCTACAGTAATGATGAAATTGATTTCCTGGATGTGCGAGTTTTTAAAGGGAACGATGGACTTTTGTGCACAGATATTTTTCGTAAGAAAACAGCGGTGAATTCTCTTCTGAGTGCTAAGTCTTCACACCCAAGTCAGGTGATTAATTCCATACCTGTTGGTCAATTTTTACGTGTTAAACGTGTCTGCTCCAGTGATGCATTGTTTGAACGACAGTCGGATGATTTGAAAAAACGGTTTGGTGCCCGTCACTATCACCACAAAGCCATACAAGATGGCTACATCAGGGCGAGGGATACCCCACGTAGTGAGTTGCTTCAAACTCACACTAAGAAGGATGACGGTGATGTAATTCGCTTCATTACCCCTTATCATGCGCAGTGGAGGGAAATGTCAGATATTATTAAAAAACATTGGCCAATCCTTCATACTGACAATGATCTATCTCACATCTTGACTCCATCACCTGCGATTACACCTAAAAGGTCAAAAACTCTTAAAGATCAAATTGTGAGAAGTCACTATATTCCCGCTATTGCAAAACCATTTGGGGTTAATAAGGGTACAAGATGGGGTTCCCGACCATGTGGAGATTGTGGCGCTTGCCCGCAGATGGACCGTGCTGTGGAATTTTGGGATTCATCCCAAAAAAACACATATAAAATCACTGACTTCATCAACTGCCGGACATCAGGGATTATCTATTGGGCAATATGCCCGTGTGGTCTGGTGTATGTGGGGCTTACATCCCGTGAGTTCAGGGTGCGCATTCTTGAGCACCTTCGTGATATCCGGAATGCGGCCAAACTGCACAGACCAGAAGACATTTGCATTTTAAAGAATATCCCCAAACATTTCAAAGAATGTCATAATTCCAACTGGCGCTTGTTGAAGTTCAGGGGCATTGAGAAGGTCCATCTTGGGGCTAGGGGTGGTGACCTAAAAAATGTACTACTAAAAAGAGAAGCCCGCTGGATAACACTGCTTGATACCACCAAACCTAAGGGTCTTAATGATCTGGTTAGTTATAGACCCTTTTTGATTTGATTTGACCTGCTGCTCTGCGGTGCTGCGCCATATGGGGTTGTAATTGCTGCTGGCTGTTTTGCCATCTGTTTTATATTTTTGTTTTTAATCAGTTTTCATTGTTTTCTCACTATATGATCTTCTAGATGTGGTTGGCTGTGTAGGCCTGACACTCAGGATGGATGAGATGGAAAAGAAGGCATGGAAAAAAGAGAAAGCGGAATTGATGTTTGCACCTATGAACTTACAGCCATGTATAGGAACAGCATACCAAAGAAGATATATTTTGTACTTTGGATTCATTATAATGTTGATGTGATGATTACATGTTTCTGTATGGATTTGGCTGTTTGTTTTATGTGCAGCTTTGTTGTGCTGCCCTCTCTCTTTCCCTTTTCCAATATGGTGCTGATAGCCTCCGTCCTTTGTGCGCATGATCCCCTGATTTTCCTTCCTCCTCTCTGCCCAGCGTCACATTGGGGGTCTGACCCGAGCCCAGGCGCGGTCTGGCCTCAGTGACGCTGGCCGGCGTGGATGATGGACATCGGGTGTCACCACTCTGAGATGGTATTGACAGCCTCCGTCCTGTGCGCGCACGGCCCCCTGATCCTCCCTCCTCCTCTCTGCCCGGCGTCCTATTGGGAGTCTGGCTTTGCGCGCATGCGCGGTCTGACTTCCGGGACGCCGGGCGGCGTGGGTGATGGACATCGGGCGTCCGCGGCGCGCCACCATAGGACGGTAGGGAACACTGGCCCCTATATAATCAGCCACCCACATCACCCCTGCACCTCCCGACGAAGCGGCAGCGAAACGCGTCGAGGTGCAGGGAGGTGTGCATGTTGAGGGTCTCCCCAGTTCATTTGGTAAGACAGTGGATCCAGCAACACAGCTTAGTGGTCCCACTTAGGATCCCTGTTGGCACTTTCAATTTTCATGTATATATTTAATCATGTAAACTCTCCTTGCTAAATATGTTACCACTATTGGGCATTTCTAATTGCACAAGGAGGGTCTGATTCTTATATACATTATGCCAAGGGTTATGTTGTTAACTGCTTTTGTGGACATATGAGTAAGACCTGACCGTCTCCTGGTGTATTCTTGGGTTGCTGCCCATATATGGTTAACCTTACTATAATACAATTCGCTAGGCAATTTATATAAATGACTGACCCCATATGTCCCATGAACATCTATAGCATGTTGTGAGATCTCTGTATAACCGAGGGATTTGATTCATTGTTCGCCTGATCATTGTATCTTGCTAATTATTTCCCATGTGATTATGCTTTCTGGGCTGGACCCTCCAAGCGCACCTTCCTGTTTTTAATATGTTTCTACAAACACTAATGTGCACTCTGTGCTGTTTTGGTTGCTATCCTTTTTATTAACTTTGTATATCCATGAATAAATTTGCACCTCATTATAAAATGAAACATGGTTTTGGAATATTTAATTAGATAGAGGTGCAATAATTATTTAATATGAAGGTCTTTTTTCTGGTTTTGTGGTCTTCTTTGGTGACCGTTCATATACATGGCTTGTGACACTATGGACCTAATTATTCAATTGGTTTTGTTTTATGGTCACCCACTGGGCTGTGTTACCTTGACAGATGCAGAACCACTGGCTGAATGCAGGTGGTGGGTATCTCACAGATGAAGTACCATCATTCAGCTACAACCAATGGGAAGACACCAAACCCTTTTTTAGGCCCATCCTGTCTGCAGACCACTGCCAGACATAGCTATGAACCTCTGGCTACTGTTACCCCCAGTTTAGTTTTATGATTTTGTGTGCTTGTTACCTGACTACGTTTCCTGCTTGCTGTTTATGTACCTCGTTGGCCGATCTGCATTTCACCTCTGCTTGTTTTCTGATTAAGTCCTGTCCCTCCCATTCTGTTCCTCTTCCTCAATTAATGTTTTGACCCTGCATGACTACTATTCTCTGGAACTGCAGCCTTCCACAGGTATTGATCAACTTGGGCCCTGTGTAATTCAAAATCACTGTATAGGGGTTAAAGGGTTTCAGGGTTCTGGGGGTCCAGCTTGGTGAGTGGCTTCCCTCTAGCCTTTCCTTTACAGCTCGTCTGAGTGTGTCGATCCAGGCAGGTGTTACACCATGCCCTCGACAGAAGGACATGTAGGCCGGGATAGTGTTTTAAAAATTGCTGGAGATTCAGATTCAACACATGAGCCATACAAGGCACGTGTGTCACATTGCCCTGAAGAAGGGCTGCAGACTGTTTTGCATCATTGTCACACCCGGCATTCCCTGGCTGCTGGTTGAGTGGAGACAACCATTGATGAAACTCGGTCTCACTCTCCAGAGCTTACTGTCCACAACTCCTCAGCGGTGTGACTCACATTTCCCAGACATTTCTAAGTAAAGAGTCGACCACATCATGCTGTTAAGCTCTGCTGCCAGCATAGAAAAGGAGGTGTGTGGGATTCCTTGGGCGCAGTTACAAGGAAGGCTGGCCTGACCACACAGGGTTTAGCCCGAGGTGCAGGACCAACACGAGGTTGAGGAGGCAGAAGCAGTGGAGGAACTTGTACATACAGAGGAAGGATTGACACACAACTCGTGGGGACGGAAAGACTTGTACAGCAGACCCTTCTCCATCTCTCACCATGGTTACCCAGTGCCCAATCAGCAACATGTAACTCCCCTATCCATGCTTACTGGTCCAAGTATCTGTGGTGAAATGCACCCAGTCACACACAGAGTTTCTCAAGGATTCGGTGATGTTGTGTGCGACCTGCTGTGGTAGCGCGGGCATGCCGTTCTTGGAGAAGGAGTGGCGACTGGCCATCGGCTCTAGGGGCACTGCAATGGGCATAACTTCTCGAAAATCCTCGATCTCAAAAGGGTGTAAAGAGAGTCTTTCTGTAGCCAACAAGTTGCAGATGCTGAAACTCAACCTCTTAGGCATGTCATGCCCTTCGAAAATCATGTAAAACACAGCGAGGGGACTCCAACCACAGTCTCCCTCATTGCCACTAAATTGGCCACACACACCCCACTTGACTGGCATCAGTTGACCCCCCCCCTTTTCAAAATGAAAAAGATGCTTTGCATGAAGCACTCTCAAAAATATGCGTGCCTTTCGCCTCCCCTGGATGACCCAGGGGAAGAAAAGTCCTCTGAGAGCCATGACTTGTTCATCTTGGTTCTTTTAGAAACACAGCGAGGGGACTCCAACCACAGTCTCCCTCGTTTCTACTAATTGGGCCACACACACCCCACTTGACTGGCATCAGTTGACCCCCTTTTCACAATGAAAAAGATGATTTGCATGAAGCACTCTCAATAATACGCGTGCCTTTCGCCTCCCCTGGCTGACCCAGGGGAAGAAAAGTCCTCTGAGAGCCATGACTTGTTCATCTTGGTTCTTTTAGAAACACAGCGAGGGGACTCCAACCACAGTCTCCCTCGTTTCCACTAATTGGGCCACACACCCTCACTTGACTGGCATCAGTTGACCACCCTTTTCAAAATGAAAAAGATGCTTTGCATAAATCACACTCAAAAATACGCGTGCCTTTCGCCTCTCCTGGCTAACCCAGGGGAAGAAAAGTCCTCTGTGACCCATGACTTCCTCATTTTGGTGAACATTAGTCTGTCCACATTGTCAGTGGACAGACGCGTGTGCTTATCTGTCAGCACACCCCCAGCAGCACTGAGGACAGGTTCCGAGAGAACGCTGGCTTCGGGACACGACAAGATCCCCAAGGCGTACGTGGCAAGCTCAGGCAATTTATCCAGATTGGAAGCCTAAAATGAGCAAGGCTAAAGTTGCACAGTAATGGCATCGATGTTCCCTTGCATATACTCATATATCTGTGGCTCCTCTTTTTCCTTGTCCAGCTCTTTTGTTTTCGCATGAGTATATGTCCTTGTCACTTTCCCATGTGTTTGTGTTGTGTTGTGAGTTGTTTGTCACCTTTTGGACACCTTTTGAGGGTGTTTTCTAGTTGTTTTTATGTGTTTGTATTTGCCTCCCATTGTTTCCTGTGGGTTTGAGTGGTTTGCCGAACCAAACTCGAACTACACCTCCGTTCAACGAACCAAGCTCGAGCCGAACCGCGACCAGTTCGCTCATCTCTAGTAATAACAGGTCAGTGCTGGGGCAGAATACTGACAGGGAATGTGTGTGTAGAGGGCGGGCAGGGGGCAAGGCTGGACACTGGGGTGGGCCTGGACACTGAGGTTAGGCGGTGCCATCTCTGACTGGGAGGTTTAGCACAGGAAGTTGTCATGTTTTCTGGAACTGAATGTAAACAAAGAGCTGCAGAGAATAAAGGGATAATTCAAGAGGAACAAAAGTTAGAAAACAAAAAATAACAATGTAGGGGTGTTTTATATGACAATACAGCACAGATTAGCTTAATAAAAAATTCTGAGTTTGTCGGACAACTCCTTTAACAATTTCTCAGTTATTATAAAGCCTTTTACTAGTATGACAAAAAAGGGTACTAATTTTTCTTCCCAGTCTGAAGATGCTGTTGAGGCCTGTGTTGCTTTCAAGACAGCCTTCTCTAGGGCTCCGGCTCTAAGTCGACCCGAGGTGGATTTGCCTTTTGTGGTCAAGGTTGAAATCTCTTTTGTGGGGATGTTCTCTCAAAACAAAAGATCCATCCTTGTGTTTTTTTTCCACAGACGTTGTCTCATGCCATGTCTATTTATGATATTGAGAACAGAAAGATTCTGGCCGTTAAGAGAGCATTTGAGGAGTGGAGACATTGGTTAGAGCGGGCTAGTCATAAGGTGATAGTCTTTACAGAATATAAAAACCTGCTATATATTGACGATGCCAAATATCTAAACACAAAACAGGCCTATTGGGCCCTTTTTTTGCCCAGTTTGACTGTTCTGTGACTTATCTTCCTGGATCTAAGAATGTGAAGGCTGATGCTTTGTCATGTAGCTTTGTTCTGTAATTGAGGGATGAAAATCTGGTTAAGATTCTTAGTGGTGATGGGTGCTCCAGGGATTGATTTCAGACTCCGCATTCAGGAGGCTCAGGATACTGCATCAGCAGGATTGCCTGTAAACAAATTTTTCGTATCATCCTCTTTACACACAGCTTTTGAAGTGTATGATTCCATGATTGTGTGATGCCCTGGACTAGCCAGGTAGTCACAGATCCCCGCACAACACCGGTCCCCTAAAAAGGAGTCATCAGCCAACCAAAAAACCCTAGTGACCTCCCTTGGTGCTTGATGAACACACCAGGGGGGCAGAACCAGGCGGTTGGCACGCCCACCGAGGAGTTCTGAGGGCCTGAGGCAGGAAACACAGTCAGGGAGTTGAGTTCAGTAGAGAGAGGAGTCTGACAGGTGCCGGGGTTGGAGCCTGGGCACCTTTGGCTAGGAGGCAAACGGTGGCCCCGTGGTGGACCGGGACAGGGTAGTGGCCCACCGGTACCGACCCAGGGAACCGACTCAGAAACCGGAGCACACAGGGGGGTACTCATACCCTGAAACAAGGTCCAGAATCCACTGGACTGAGTTAATTAACTGATTGCGGTCTGGACAATAGGTCCTTTCCCACCCAAGTCCCGACTGAAGACAACAGCCCACCGAGGGGGATAGAAAGCCACCGCACAGGCAGAGAGATCCCACGGGCCAGTGTCTGCGGGCAAATGGGCTCTCCCAACATACACAAAGTCGGGGAGCAGACTCCCGTTGCAGATGCGCAGGCAGTCTACATCTACACAACACGGTGCAGGAAAAAGGCAGAGACCACCATCAACTTGGTTTACCAGAGACTTGTGTGTGTCAATAACAGTGAGTACAACAGTGCCCTCCGGCCGCGCACATCACCCTGCACCGCCCAGCTATCCCCAACGGGTCCCAGGGCCATTATCCCTGCCCACGGAGGGGTTAACATCTGGCTGCACTGCCATTTCCCCCGGGTGCCCCGTAACTGCAGCGGTGGTGTCTACCTTCACCACATCCCGTGGGTGGTGTCACGAACTCAAGCGCGGCTCCAGCCGTGCACCTACCTAATCCTCACCAAAAGCGCCAGCATCCCCTTTCAGAGCAAAGTGACAACGGGTCTGGAGGCGTTCGAGCCACCTACCAACCAGCATGGATCCGAGTGGCTCGGCTGCAGCCGAGCGCGGGGCTGTACACATCGACTCTTCTGGCGTCACGAACAGGATACTTACCTATTCACTTACCTAGTGAAGTGAGCCTTGAAGTGAAGTCAGCCGTTGCAAAATTTTCAGAATCCGCCATCTTGCCGCCATCTTTTGGCACACCGATTCCCGCCAGAGTCTTCTTCCTCGCAGATAAGGCGCGAAAGCCAAAGCCCCGCCCCCTGGGAACACGGCCATGCAGCAAAGCGCGCGGTTGGAAAACGAAAATACAGAGAAAAAGAAGCGAGTGCTGCGAAAAGACCAAGAGGGAGCAGATGGAGGATGTCTGCTCTCAAGCCTGATGCCGGCCCTGCGCTGACCGCTGGAGTGGCGGTGCCCGCAGAGAATGCTGCCGGCAAGGAGGAGGCTGCAGTTCCCGCTCAGGTCGCAGGAGCGGCGGGTCCGGAGATTCCGGTGGTGACTCCCCGCATGGCAGCACCTGAGGATGAACAGGCCGCGGATCCCATGTTGGACGCCGAAGCCAAGGCGGAAGGATGCGGGCTGCCGCCGAGGACCACCACTTGGTTGGAGCGAAAGATGGCACAGTTTTGCATCCAGACATGGGTCGAATCGATACAGCAGGCTCTGGGCTGGAGAGGGGAGATGCAGAAAATGGTGGTCGTGGTGTGGGCGAACGAGAAGCCCGCCTCGTGGAAGGCATCCCGGCAGTATAAGGCCACGCAGACTCCCTCTGCCCCATCAGCCGGCCTGGAGACGGAACCCCATCAGGATAAGGTCGGTGAACCTCAGATGGCTCAGCCCCAGGAGGGAGCGGCGGTGCCTATAGAGCTGCTCCAGTGTACCGTGGAAGCCGTGAATCCTAGGATGCACCGTACATGGTTCGTCAGGTCCAGCTCCCAGCAGCAGGAGCGGCCCGGTCCCATGCAGTAGAGATTAAAGAAGAAGTTGAGCAAGGTAGCGGCTCCCGGCTACCATACTGCTCATCCCCGTTGGGACTTTGTTTGATCCCCGTTAAATACCTCGTTTTACAAAAATGAACATGGCTGAGAACTTGCAGGCCACCCAATAACTTTTGGGTTTGTAAATAGTCCCGGACCACCTTTTACGTCCTACAGTCTCTGGAGAGGCTGGTTGAAGGAAGGGCCAGAGGCAGAGGAGGCTGAGGTCCCATCACCATGCAGACCGGTGACAACCCTCCGGGTCAGGGGTCCACTGGATGTGGGGCCTCTGAAAGACTGCCAGGTAAGGAACTTTTTACCCGGCCGTGTGGGCAATACCCGGACATGAACCCGATTCCTGGACTGGGGAACAGGGGTGCTGACCTGTTTTTAGAGGCAGCATCAAGGTTTAGGTTTGCTTGGGTGGGCAAATGGAAGAACCCAGTCCTGTCCCATTCCCAGTTTAATAAAAATGTTTCGTAACGTTTAAGCAAAATGCCTCCCATCAAGGGATGAATAATAAATCTTCATAATGTAAATATGTTATTGTATTTGTCAATGTTCTAAAACTTTTATCTTTTCCAGTTACAAAATAAACGGTGGTGGTCGGGCAGCCTGCGGACGGTCTGTAGTTAACCAAGGGGGAGTGTGACGCCCTGGATTACCAGGTAGTCACAGATAGACCCCCGCACAACACCAGTCCCCTAAAAAGGAGTTATCAGCCAACCACAAAAACCCTAGTGACCTCCCGGAGTGCTTGATGAACACACCAGGGGGCGGAGCCAGGCGGTTGGCATGCCCACCAAGGAGTTCTGAGGGCCTGAGGCAGGAAACACAGTCAGAGAGTTGAGTTGAGTAGAGAGAGGAGTCTGACAGGTGCCGGGGTTGGAGCCCGGGCACCTTTGGCTAGAAGGCAAACGGTGGCCTTAGCCTGCAGGAGCCGAGAAGATGGCTCGGTGGAACCGTGGTGGACTGGGACAGGGTAGTGGCCCGCCGGTACCGACCCAGGGAATCGACTCAGAAACCGGAGCACACAGGGGGTACTCAGACCCCGAAACGAGGTCCAGAATCCACTGGACTGAGTTAATTAACTGATTGCGGTCTGGACTATAGGTCCTTTCCCACCCAAGTCCCGACTAAAGACAACAGCCCACCGAGGGGGATAGAAAGCCACCGCACAGGCAGAGAGATCCCACGGGCCAGCGTCTGCAGGCAAACGTGCTCTCCCGACATACACAAAGCCGGGGAGCGGACTCCCATCGCTGAAGCGCAGGCAGTCTACATCTCCACAATACGGTGCAGGAAAAAGGCAGAGACCACCATCCGGGCGGGGGACCCGACAGCAGCCGGCTGTAAGCACCGACCACCAACAACTTAGTTTACCAGGGACTTGTGTGTGTCAATAACAGAGAGTACCACAGTGCCCTTTGGTCGCGCACATCGCCCTGCACCGCCCAGCTATCCCCAATGGGTCCCAGAGCAATCATCACTGCCCACGGAGGGGTTAACATCTGGCTGCACTACCATCTCCTCCGGGTGCCCCATAACTGCAGCGGTGGTGTCTACGTTCACCACATCCCGTGGGTGGCATCACAAACTCAAGCACGGCTCCGGCCGTGCACCTACCTAATCCCCACCAAAAGGGCCAACATGCCTTTTCAGAGCGAAGTGACCCCAGGTCCGGAGGCGCTCGAGCCACCCACCAATGAGCCCGGATCCGAGCTGCTCACCGGCAGCCGAGTGCGGGGCGGTATAATTGTCTGTCACCAGGGTTCTTCTGCCACTTGGAGAGCTAATTAGAGAGAGTGATGGTAGAATGTTGATTAATATGTTGGTACATGCATAGTTTGTGCTTGGGCTAAAGATTCTTGTCACTCCCAGTTGGGTTTTCTCTTACCAAACAAGATTCCGTATGGATGGATGGATGCACATGTCATGGACTTGATCACTGATTTACCTAATTCTGGTGGTAATACTGTAGTATGGGTGGTGGTGGACCATTTCAGCAAGATAGTTTAATTTGTTCCTCTTCAAAGATTGCCTACAGCTAAGAGTCTAGCTACATTATTCTTCTTGCATATTATGACATTACATGGAGTGCCAAAGAACATTATTTCTGATAGAGGGGTTCAGTTTTTAGCTAGCTTTTGGCATAGCTTTTGCTATAAATTGGGTATTAATTAGAGATGTGCGAGGTTCGAGGTTCGCCAATTTCATGCTCGAGTGATTTTGGGGGTGCTCGAGATCGAACTCGAACTCGAGCTTTTTTCTAAAAGCTCGACAGTTCGAGTTACGTTCGAGAACAGTTCGATCACCAAAAGCAGGGCTTTTAACAGCTACAGTGTGCAGGGAGCCATCGCTGGCAGCCTGTGGTAAGCTGGTATCCAATGTAAATATCGGGTATCCAAAAAAAAGTGCTTTCCTTGGTAACCCGATATTTACCCTGGTTACGTGTGCAGGGAGCCGACACTTCCCCGCTCGGCTCCGCCTCCTCCTGCACTCGGCATGTACACACACTCACACTCACCTGTCCCAAGCCATGCAGTCCCCGGCACTGACGTCCTCAGCGCCACATGGCCCCGCTAGGCTCCACTCACCTCGCACTCCGCCGCCTGCACATATGGCCCCGCTAGGATCCACCCACTTCTCACTCTGCACACATGGCCCCGCTCGGCTCCACCCACCTCGCACTCCACACACATTACCCTGCTTAGCTCCACCCACCTCGCACTCTGCACACATTACCTCGCTGGGCTCCACCCACCTCTCTCTCCGCACACATTACCCCGCTTGGCTCCACTCACCTTGCACTCCGCACACATTACCCTGCTCTGCTTACCTGCGGTGATGAAGTCCCGCCCTCCCGACCTCAACGCTGTCACTGTCCTCCATGGCTGCCGCTTGTCACATCTCCTCCTCTCGCTGCCGACCCGAGACTGTGACTAGCGGTGACGTCACAGGCTCCCCCGATACTTGGCTGTGAAGGCGGTGGTCATTGAAGTCAGTGACAGCTCTGCTATCAGCAGTGCAGGAGATCGTCACCCAGGTAATGTACCTCGCTCCTGACAGCAGCACTTATCATGCCCTGCAGTGACCTGGGCTGACCTATTGATGTTAGCTCAGGTCACTGCATTGCTTTCCCAGCCAATGGGGAACAATCTGCTCTTCATTGACTGGGACATTGACTATGGTATGGATAGTCATGGGAACCCCTTGGATTACAGCAGACCTGGATTTGTTTTTCTTTCTAATAAATTGGTGAAAGAGGGAATGTTTTGGGGAGTGTTTTTTTCAAATAAAAATGTGTTTGTCGTCTATTTTTTTTTATTACTGACTGGGTTGGTGATGTCAGGTATCTGATAGACGCCTGACCTCACGAACCCCAGGGCTGGATGCCAGGTGACATTACACATCTGGTATTAACCCCATATATTACCCCGTTTGCCACCGCACCAGGGCAATGGGATGAGCTGGAGCGAAGCACCAGGATTGGCGCATCTAATGGATGTGCCACTTCTGGGGCGGCTGCGGCCTGCTATTTTTAGGCTGGGGAGTGTCTAATAACCATGGACATCCCTAGTTTGAGAATATCAGACCCCAGCTGTCCGCTTTACCTTGCCTGGTGATCCAATTTTGGGGGGACCCCCACGTGTTTTGTTTTTTTTCGAATTGCAGTCTGCAGTCACCCCAGAAAAAGGTGCTTTCATAGAAGCGCCATCATCTGGCACTGTATCCAACTCTTCCAGCTGCCCTGGTGATGGTGGCTTGCTGGGTAATTATGAGTTAATACTAGCTTTGTTTTACTAGCTTGTATTAAGCCAGAGATTCTTAATGTCAGGCAAGTTTGACCCGGCCATTAAGAATCTCCAATAAAGGGTTAAAAAAAAAGACACCACACAGGGAAAAAATACTTTAATAGAAATAAATACACAGACGCATTAGAGACTCCATGTTTATTACTCCCTGTCACCCCTCCACGATCCATGGTCTTCTGTCTTCTTTCTCCTTCAACCCATACAGCTCTGCTACATCAGGCTTCACTGCATGGGAGAAAGATGCTGCTGCCCCGTGCAGAAATCACTCAGTGAGAGTGACCACAGGCTGCCGTCTGTTAGCGGTGACTTCAACGCTCACAGCCGGGTTACCATAGCAACGGTGCTCCGATCACGTGATTCCCGGTGCCGCTATTCACCGACTGACAGCCAGTCCTTGCATGTGGGCTGACTCTGTAAAGAGCGCCCACATGCAGGAACGGGGAGTCGTCCGTGTGCCAAAGCATGTCGCCGGTACATGGAGATACACAAACGATTACCGCGTACTGGAGAGATGCACTGACAGGACGTAGGATAGAACATGACGTCTAGCCATGTGACCAGTCTGTAGCCAATGAGATAATAGACACGTGACTGGTCACATGGCTATTTTGACGTCACGATAGGTCCTGTCATCACTGCTGGTTACCGGGAGGACGCAGCGATTACCGATGGAAAAGCTGTGGGAGACAGAGTGCAGGACGCATCGCGGGCACCGGTGTTATGGCAATGTTTATTAACTGTATGTGTACATATATAATGTGTTTTTATGTGTTTGTGATTGCCTCCAATTGTTTTCAATGGGGTTCGAGAGGTTCGTCGACTGGCTCGTCGAACGGCTCGTCGAACAGGGCACCGTTCGACGAACCGAACCGAACTCGAACTCTAGGGGGGTGGCTCATCTCTAGTATTAATCTTTCATTCTCCTAAGGTTATCATCTGGAAACCAATGGGCAGACAGAAGACATGAACCAAGAGGTAGAGCATTACTTAAGATATTTTGTTTCATCTCATCAGGATAATTGGGTTAATATTCTGTCTCTTGCAGAGTTCGCTGTCAATAATCATACTTCTACTGCTACTGGTACTTCACCTTTTTTCTACTATGGGTGTTTTTATCCTGTACTTTGTATCAGAGGAAGGGAGATATTGTTCATGTTTGATTAAAGTATTGAGGGAGGATGAATAATGTCTTGTGGTACCTTGTGATGGTACAAAGAGAACTGCGAACCACAGACGTAGGGGGGCTCCTTCCTTTAGTGTGGGAGCATTTGTTTGGTTATTATATAAAAATCTATGCCTTAAAGTATCCTCTAAAAAATTTGCTCTAAAATTTGTTGATCCATATCAATTATCAGGTAATTAAAATCCTTAATCTAGTGATGGTCAAACTACAACTCCTAATGGCATGGAGGATCAAAAATCCTTCCATTCATCTCTCCTTAAAATAGTTCAGGGAATGCCTTTCCCTTGGGACATACGGTAATTGAGGTGGATTTGGGGGAGGATCGGGAATATGAGGTTGAGCGAGTAGTGGGTGTCAGATGCATCAGATGCCGCTTGCCGCATCTTGTTAGATGGAAGGGTTATGGTCCAGAAGATAACTTCTGGGTAGTGATGATCAAGTATCACGGCTGATCCAATGTGTTGTCCATGAAACAACGAACAAAAACAGCCGGGTCCCCTCACTGATTTATGTGAGCCAGCCAGTGATACCCATTTACAGTGTCTGAATCACTCTCCCAGGGGACAAAATGAATGTTCTAGGATGGGATATAGTTTGCCCAAAAAAAAAGCCCTTCCTCTCCCAGGAAATGCTCTTTATATGCCTGGCTGTATGTTCGTGGAGAGCTGAACGGCTCAATCATTGACTTCCATAATACTCATAACTTGAGTTTAGCTAGTTCCCAGCATCTGACCTATTTTTCTGGAGTAACGATAACCCAAGCATTTTTGTTCTCGCCCATCTCTACTCCTGGGATAATACGAAGGATACCCATAATGCTCGTCTGGCAAGTGTGTTATCAGCGACTTCGGAGGATGGGTAAATTGGAGAGTCCAGTTGCCCCTCATGGAAGGGGAAGCACTGTCATGCCTCATATTTGATCTGGCTACCTCCTGTGTTTGTCTGTTTCCCTTTCCACTGGAAGAGGTTTTGTCACAGTCCGGGTTCTGTCTTTGTGTTTACACATATTGTATTCATTGCCTTTATGCTAACAGGTGTCTTCTCTTATGTAATTTGGTCTGCTCTATCACTTGGCAGGTTTATCTATTGAAACCCTCTCCAGACTACCATTCCCCGCTGGTGATATTTCTAAATTGACCCTGCTTGGAATTACAGTGTGTTGGTTTTGTGTTTTTGCTTGTTTATTATTACTTTTGGTTTATCTTTTTTACTCTGCACCTACTCCTTGTTTCTTAAGGAAGTACGTGGAACCTTCGATGGTCGTTTAAGGAGCAAATAGTCCAAGTGGTCATCTGAGTTACCCATTAGGGGGTTTCAGTCTGCACAGGGGTAACTTGGGACTGTGCAGCTGGGACCTCTGTAAAAGAATCAAGAGGTTCAGGTGTAGTAGTCTTAAGTAAAGCCTTTTTTTATTAATATTTACCATGTGTGCACTTGAGCGTGCATAATACTTATTCACAGATTAGAAATCTATTTTCTTTCTTCAGTCAAGTGAAAACCATTGCTTCTGATGCTCTAAAGAAAAAGTATGAACATATGGCTGGGGAACATATATACCAGGCTGAGAGTCATATATACCAGGATGGGGCCATATAAACCAGGAATGAGCCTAGGATAATGGACATGAGTACATGTAGCACCCAGGGATATGGAGTACTCGGTTCCAGGCAAAGTCTCTATTGTCATAGTGGTGGTCGATACCCGGTTCCGTGCCCTATGCCCTTTTTGTAATGGGGATATTTACAAGGGATTGATGAGTAAAGTTTATTCGTGACGCCACTTGCGGTATTGCGGCTATATGTAGGCAGCCACCGCTGCAAAATGTCTCTACTGGGGCTGATGGTATTAGCAGCTAGTATGGTAGTCCCTCCGCAAGTAGGGTATTGCCCCAGCAGGTGTATGGTGCGGTGGGCGTTGGAAGAAGGAGTCCAGACAGGTATTCAGTGCAACTGATTTACTCACTTTGGATGTTAACTGGTTGCATGAGGCCGGCTGGTTTCGCCTCCAGGTCCCCTTCGTCCCAGTGCCAGTCTGGTTCTCTGGTACCTTCTTCCTCTGCACCTGTCTCTGGTAAGTGAGTCCCCGTGGTATGGAACACTGGGGGTTCCCGGTCTGTGGTTTGTCCACTTCTGTCCGCCTGACGGTAGCATGAATTCTGTGGGGTTGGAGTCTCTGGTCCTGTCCCTGGTTCTCTCTTTGCTACTGAGTCTTCGGATTCTTTAGGGTCAGCAAGGTCCTTGATGGTCCCGTTTGCTGTGCAGGTGTTAACAGGTTGGCTTGAAGCTCTTTCCTGTCCTAGGTTCCTGTACCCCTTCAGTGCGTAGTTCCGGGAGTACTCCACTGGCAACTACCACTCCTGAGTACCAGGTCATCATCAACCCAAGTCAGGACGTCTCCTCAGTCACACCTTTACACTTTTACAGTCATTACTCAACTCTCCACTCCACTGTCACTGCAATTCTCCTTCAGACTACTGACTTCTCTCCACAGTCTGCCCCTCCCACCTAGTCAACTAGTGGACTGAACTGGCTCAACCTCTAGGCAGCCAACCATGGTCCCACTCTAGCTAGGTACCATTGTATGGGGGATTGTTGGGGAAAACTGGGATTACCTGGGTTTTTGGTGTTACCGGAACTGGGGTTCTTCTGAGTCCCTAAGGGGGTAGGCCCTGCATCCTGGTGGTGATGCAGAACCTTGTAGTACCCTGAGGGCTTCAGGGGCGCTACATACAGGATGGGGGACATTACTCCCCAATCAAGGTGGGGTGGAAACTCATATGTCGCTATACGATTTAGGCCCATACATCTGACCAACATGCGTGGAGTATGGGGGCCAGATAAAAATCTTGCACTGGGGCTCATAGGACTCTAGTTCTGCTATTGGTGTGGGCGACCTTTATACAGTGTAGGAGCTAATATGGGGGCCATTTTACAGTGTTGGAGCAAATGTGGGGGGCATTATCTAGTGTGTGAGCCAATATGAGAGTCATTATACATTGTGAGAGCTGATTTAGGGGTCAGTATACAGTGTGGGAGCTAAGATGGGGGCCATTATTCAGTGTGGGAGTTATTGCGGGGGTCATTTTGCAGTGTGGGAGCTAATAAAGGGGCATGTCTTCGGCATGTGAGCTAATGTGGGGGCAACTTTACAGTGTGAGAGCTAATGTGGGAGTCATTATACAGTGTGTAAGCTAATTTGGAGGTCATTATACAGCAGTGGAGGTAATGTGGGGGCTGTCATAATCTGTGGGGATTACTTTGGGGTCATTATACAGCTTGGAGGCTATTCTAGAAGCCTTCATATAATGGGGCTACTATGAAGGTAATAATACAATGTGGAGGCCACTATGTGGATCATTAAACAGTGTGTCGGCTACTGTGGTGGCCATTATACAGTGTGTGTAACATTGTTTTCAGGGGAGATGTGGGCCCATCATACTGTGTATAGGGGAGGCATAGGGATATCATATTGTGTATGGGGGAGCTATACATTTAGGGACTCAGTAGACATTATTAAATATTAAGTGGATACTTAACTCAGAGTTATTGTGACACTGAACGATGCACATAGGGAATTATTACTTTCTAGGAGCAAAATGTGGACACTTTTCTAGGGCACTTGCACAGGGTATTAATGCTTTCTAGGGGGTAATTAAACCATCTTGAGGGCACAAAGGCAATATTACCATGTAAGAGGCACAGTGGCGACATTACTATGTGGGGCAGTAAGGAGCGTTGTTTTGTATCACACAGCAGTTGCAGTAATACAGACACATACAGCAGCAGCAGCTCAGCTTTATGGCATCAGCAGGATAAAGAATTTGCGCAGGTTTGGAATAGATGGCCATGGTCCTGGAAATATGAAAAATCAAATGTGTTTTTGTTGTAATCTCCGCAGATGAGTCATGGCAGGAAGAAAATGTCATGTTGGTCTGGTCGAGATGGAAAAGGTGAGATAAGTGATTAACTCCATCACAAAGAAGGTCAGCTGTAAGTCACCATCTATAAATGTACTGTCATCTATTATATGTCCTGGAGGACTAGTAACTAGCACTGTATGGTCACCATATTCTGGTAATATCAGTGTTGGCCTTTTGTATAAAGATTAATTTTCAGTAAAAGCTCAATCATCTGCTGAAGTTCCCCTGTACCCACTATTAGGGCATGCCACTGTAGTTGTTACCACTGTTACCTGCTTAGGGGCCCACTCAAATGTTTCACCCCTTGAGCTTTAGCCACACCTCTAGCGAGCACTAAAATGCTCGGGTGCTCATTACTCAATTCAACCAATTTCTAATGCTCAAGTGCTCATCTCGAGTAACGAGCATAATGAAAGTCAATGGGAAACTCGAGCATTTTTCTGACAGACCCCTCTGGGAGGTGTGAATAGGTCTTGGAAATTACTGTAATGAATGGAAACACCACTAAAATGGAATGGGAACAGCATGTGAAAGATGCCTGGACACATCTCTGACTCCAAGGTTTCTGCTGAAAACAATGTTGTCAGAGTATTACGACCTTTAACAGGGTTAATGTCAGCCCAAGGGTAAGTTCACACAGTAAGTTTTTCGTGGCATTTTTGCGCGTTTTTCGGGTGCGTTTTTGGCCTCAAAACTGCATGACTTTGCTTCCACAGCAAACTCTATGAGTTTTCATTTTTGCTGTCCACACACAACTTTTTTTTTAAGCTGCGTTTTTTAGCTTAAAAAAAATGGACATGTCAATTCTTTCCTGCGTTTTTCTGCGTTTTCCCCCTATGCAAAGCACTGGAAAAACGCAGAAAAATGCAGAGATGAAAAATGCAGCAAAACGCAGCCATAAACGCACCAAATCGCGGTAAAAACGCATGCGTTTTTTGCCGCGGGTGCGTTTTTGTACGTTTTTAGCGGCCAAAAACGCACAAAAACGCAGCGTCAAAAAAACGCAGCGTGTGCACATAGCCCAAAGCTGCCAGTAAGCCCTAGATTAGTAATAGGAGGCATCTATGAGCTATCTCCATTACTAATCTGTAAAATAAATGAAATAAACACAAACAACAAAAAGATCCTTTATTTGAAATAAAACTGTTATGTCACCGCCGGAGTCTGCTCCAGCGACTTCTGCTCTGATCGCCAGGCAACACCGTGTTCCTGCCATGGATGGTGCTGGTGATGGGAGAGGATTCGATGCCAGTGGTGGGTGCAGGCTCCAATCATTCACTGGGCTGGGTTAGCTTGGTATCTGCAGTACCGCTGGCTGACTGTGGGTGGCATGTGTCTTCCAGCTGAAGTTGCCAGTGTTCAGCTACAGCCAATGGGAAGACACCACACCCTTCTTATTCCCCCTCCTGTCACATGACCACTTGTCACGCTCCCCGGGTCCCCTGCGCTGCTCCCCGGCTCACCTGTCATGCTCCCCGGCTCCCCTGCCTCGCTCCCCGGTTTTTCAGTCTGGTCTCCGCCGCTCCCCACTCGTCAGCATCCATTGCCGGCGCTTCCTAGGCGTCCTGGTCCCCGCTCCCGGCGCCCGTCGGCGTCTCAGCCCCAGCCCGGCTCTGCTGCTTCCTCCTCCCAGCTTCCTGCTCTGGCTTCCTGCACCCGGGCCGCGCGCATGCGCATTAGGGCGCGCGCGCGGTCATTGACCCTTTCTTAAAGGGCCAGCGTCCATTGACAGGAAATGAAGCACACAGGTACAGGGTATAAAGGGGTTTAATGTCCAAGTGGGCGGGGCCTGATCTTCGTGTTTCCCAAGCTAGGAGTCAGGTCTCCTTGTGTCTCTTTGCCATACTTACGTATCTCTCTTCTAGAGCCGATCCTGCCTCGCCATCCGGTCCTGCCGAATCCCACACCCCGAACGCTGCCTATCTGCCATCCTGACAGTCCGTACCATCTCTGACCCCTGTGGTGACCCGTCATCTCGCTCCAACGGTTCCGGACTCCACCTGACATCATCTCGGCTTCCGAACCTGAGCTCCGTCACCCGGACTACCATCAGTGACTCCGTGGTCCCAGGGACTTCTCCATTATACTCTTGTGCACGGACTGCCCTTCTACCTGTAGTGCTCCAGCTACCGGACCCCTTACCATCATCAAGGAGTTCGACCCAGTGGATCCACCTCCTGGGTCTGCCCTTCCACCTGGCCCTAACAGTAAGATCAGGCCATGGATCCCGCTGAAGCACTAGCGGCCTTGCAGGAGGAACTCCAACGCCAGCGTGAGACCCAGACCCGCATGCTGAACTTCATGACTTCGGTGGACGCCCGCCTGAACACGCTACAAGCGTCAATTACATCTTCAGCATCTCGGGCTTCCACTAGCCAATCCACAGCTCCAGCCCCCATGGCAGCCTCTTCGGATGCTTCCAGACTTCGTTTGGCTTCACCACCCCTGTACGCCGGAGATCCCAAGACCTGCAGGGGTTTCATAAACCAATGCTCCCTCCATTTCACGCAGCTGCCGCATTTGTTTGCCTCCGACCAAGCCAAGGTCGCCTTCATCATGTCCCATCTAGAGGGTGAGGCACTGGCGTGGATGAACCCCTTGTGGGAGAAGGAGGATCCTGTGACCACGAACATCCAGGAGTTCCTGCAGGCACTCCGTGGCACCTTTGACGAGCCCGGACGCGCCGCCGCGTCTGCTTCATCTCTTCTCCGGTTACGTCAGGGGACTCTGACGGTGGGTCAATACGCAATCCGTTTTCGCACCTTGGCTTCGGAACTCGGCTGGAACAACGAGGCCCTAACTGCCGCCTTCTGGGAAGGACTCTCGGGTCGAATTAAAGATGAGCTGGCTGGTCGTGACGTACCATCCACCCTGGATGCCCTGATTACCCTAGCGACTCGAGTGGACATTCGCTTTCAGGAGCGATCCAAAGAGGTGTCCCGTGAGAGACGTCCGGTACGGCATTCCTCTCCTCCGCAGAAGCCCGCCGTACTACAGTCAACGGCATCTGGTGTCTCCAGCCACGAGCCCATGCAGATCGACCGTGTGCGGCAGTCTGAACAACGTCGAGCAGAGCGGCTCGCCAAGGGCCTCTGCTTCTACTGCGGAGAGGGCACACACCTGCTACGCTCCTGTCCAGAGAGGCCGGGAAACTCCAAAGCCTAGGGTTGGTAGGAGAGGCCACCCTAGGTGCTGGGACTCTCTCAGACCCGGTTACGTGGACTGTGCAAGTGACAACGGGAGAGACGCGGTTCACGGCTGAGGCGTACCTCGATTCTGGGGCAGCAGGCAATTTCATCCAGCAGGCCACGGTGGACAAGTACCAAGTGCCTGTTACTCCACTCGACAAACCCCTCGTGATTGCCTCTGTGGATGGGAGACCCCTCTCTGACACCATCTCCTGGATCACCAGGCCGGTCGAACTGCGTATCGGTGCCCTGCACACCGAGAACATCGCTCTCTACGTCCTCCCACACATGTCCCATCAAATCCTGCTGGGACTTCCCTGGTTACGGACACACGAACCATCAGTCAGCTGGGGCACTGGTGAAATCACCCGATGGGGCTCTTCGTGCCATGAGAACTGTCTGAAGACCATACAACCCATCCGACGACCTCCGGTTCCAGAGAACCTACCGGGACTGCCCTCGGCCTATTGGTCCTTCGCGGACGTCTTTGATAAAAAGGAATCTGAGGTACTTCCGCCACATCGTCCGTACGATTGTGCCATCGACCTGCTCCCGGGAACAACACCACCTCGAGGACGGATATATCCATTGTCTCCAGCCGAAACAAGGGCCATGTCTACTTACATCACAGAGAGCCTGGCAAGGGGATTCATTCGGAGATCCTCCTCTCCTGCTGGAGCAGGCTTCTTCTTCGTTAAGAAGAAAGAAGGCGACTTACGCCCATGTATAGACTACCGGGGATTGAACCAAATCACCGTAAAAAACAAGTACCCTCTGCCGCTCATCCCTGAATTGTTTGACCGGCTTAGAGGAGCTCGTGTGTTCACCAAATTGGACCTTCGAGGTGCCTACAACCTAGTCCGCATCCGCTCTGGGGACGAATGGAAGACCGCGTTCAATACTCGCGATGGGCACTATGAATACTGCGTGATGCCCTTCGGCCTGTGTAACGCACCAGCAGTCTTTCAAGAATTGGTGAACGACGTTTTCCGGGACCTTCTTTACGTCTGTGTGGTGGTGTATCTGGATGATATCCTTGTCTTCTCTCCGGATCTCCAGACCCACAGAGAGAACGTGCAGCTGGTTCTACAAAGACTGAGAGAGAATCGTCTGTACGCCAAGTACGAGAAGTGTGTCTTTGAGCAGTCTTCTCTCCCCTTCCTGGGTTACATCATCTCCGATACCGGATTGCAGATGGATCCAAAGAAGGTCTCCTCCATTCTCAACTGGCCTCCTCCTTCTGGACTGAAGGCAATCCAACGCTTTCTGGGATTCGCCAACTACTACCGCCAGTTCATCCCTCACTTCTCTGCTCTGACCGCTCCTCTCTCCGCCTTGACCAAGAAGGAGGCTAATCCAAAGGACTGGTCACCTGCGGCCGACGCCGCGTTTGGCTCTCTGAAGCGGGCATTTGCCTCCTCTCCTGTGCTCCACCGTCCGGAGTTAAACCGCCAGTTCACCTTGGAGGTGGATGCCTCCTCCTCGGGATCCGGAGCAGTGCTCATGCAGAAGTCCTCCTCCGGGAAGATGGTGACTTGCGGTTTCTTCTCCAAGAGCTTCTCAGCGCCTGAACGCAACTACACCATCGGTGACCGAGAGCTATTGGCAGTAAAACTGGCTCTGGAGGAATGGCGCTACCTTCTGGAAGGAGCAGTGTACCCCGTAATCATTTACACGGACCACAAGAACCTGGAATACCTGCGGTCCGCTCAGCGACTGAACCCACGGCAAGCCAGGTGGTCCTTGTTCTTTGCCAGGTTCGATTTCCAGCTCCATTTCCGACCTGCGGACAAGAATGTACGCGCTGATGCCTTGTCCAGGTCTTTCATGCCCATGGAGCAGGAGGAGGAGACATCCCAGCCCATCATCTGTCCTAGTAAAATCATTCCAGTGGCTCCTGTCACCCTGGCCCAGATACCGCCCGGGAAAACCTATGTCTCTGAGACTGATAGGCAAAAAGTGTTACACTGGGGCCATGCCTCGAAAACAGCCGGTCATGCTGGTCAAAAGAGAACATGGAGTGCGATTGTACGTCATTACTGGTGGCCATCCCTTCGCACGGACGTCGCTGCTTTTGTCTCTGCCTGCTCCTCTTGTGCCAGGAACAAGACGCCCAAACACCTGCCATATGGCTGTCTTCTGCCTCTGCCTATACCCTCAGTTCCGTGGCAACACATTGCAATGGACTTTATTACGGACTTGCCATTGTCCTCCGGACACACAGTCATATGGGTCGTGGTGGACCGGTTCTCTAAAATGGCTCATTTCGTCCCTATGGCTGGACTGCCCTCTGCTCAGGAACTCGCGGACGCCTATATACATCACATCTTCCGCTTGCATGGCTTTCCATCACACATCGTGTCTGACAGAGGAACTCAGTTCACCTCCCGCTTCTGGAGGGCTCTCTGCAAACATCTGGGAGTGACTCTGGACTTTTCTTCTGCCTACCATCCTCAGTCTAATGGCCAAGTGGAAAGGGTCAATCAAATCTTGACCTCCTTCTTACGACACTACGTCAACGCCCATCACGACGACTGGTCCACGCTTCTTCCTTGGGCTGAATTCTCCCATAACCACCACGTCAGTGAGTCCTCCTCCAGCTCTCCCTTTCATGTCGTTTACGGACTTCAGCCCTCCGTCCCATTGCCTGTATCTCCTTCTTCGGATGTCCCTGCTGCTGATGCTGTAGCCCGTGACTTTGCAACCATTTGGGACTCTATCAAGGCGTCCCTTGGGCGTGCTTCCCTGCGGATGAAGAGACATGCAGACAAGAGACGTCTGGACCCTCCGTGTTTCTCTCCTGGAGATCTAGTCTGGCTTGCTTCCAAGTACGTCCGATTCAAGATACCATCCTACAAGCTGGGTCCTCGCTACATCGGGCCGTTTAAAGTCCTCAGCAAGATCAATGAGGTCTCCTACAAGCTACAGCTCCCGGCCACGATGAGGATACCCAACTCCTTCCACGTCTCCCTGCTCAAGCTGGTTGTCCTTGGTCCCTTCTCCGCTGCTGCCAGTTCGGCTCCTCCTCCTATTGCCGATGACGACATCTATGCGGTAAGGGATATCGTGGCCATGAAGACCGTACGGGGTCGACAGTTCTTCCTGGTGGACTGGGCAGGGTATGGTCCTGAGGATAGGTCCTGGGAGCCCCGGGAGAATGTGGGTACTCCGCTGATCCGTGCCTTCCTGTCCCGGTTGCGGGGAGGGGGGCGTGTGGGGGGGGCTACTGTCACGCTCCCCGGGTCCCCTGCGCTGCTCTCCGGCTCACCTGTCACGCTCCCCGGCTCCCCTGCCTCGCTCCCCGGTTCTTCAGTCCGGTCTCCGCCGCTCCCCACTCTCCAGCATCCATTGCCGGCGCTTCCTAGGCGTCCTGGTCCCCGCTCCCAGCGCCCGTCGGCGTCTCAGCCCCAGCCCGGCTCTGCTGCTTCCTCCTCCCAGCTTCCTGCTCTGGCTTCTAGCACCCGGGCCGCGCGCATGCGCATTAGGGCGCGCGCGGTCATTGACCCTTTCTTAAAGGGCCAGCGTCCATTGACAGGAAATAAAGCACACAGGTACAGGGTATAAAGGGGTTTAATGTCCAAGTGGGCGGGGCCTGATCTTCGTGTTTCCCAAGCTAGGAGTCAGGTCTCCTTGTGTCTCTTTGCCATACTTACGTATCTCTCTTCTAGAGCCGATCCTGCCTTGCCATCCGGTCCTGCCGAATCCCACACCCCGAACGCTGCCTATCTGCCATCCTGACAGTTCGTACCATCTCTGACCCCTGTAGTGACCCGTCATCTCGCTCCAACGGTTCCGGACTCCGCCTGACATCATCTCGGCTTCCGAACCTGAGCTCCGTCACCCGGACTACCATCAGTGACTCCATGGTCCCAGGGACTTCTCCATTATACTCTTGTGCACGGACTGCCCTGCTACCTGTAGTGCTCCAGCTACCGGACCCCTTACCATCATCAAGGAGTTCGGCCCAGTGGATCCACCTCCTGGGTCTGCCCTTCCACCTGGCCCTAACACCACTGCCAGAGATAGTTCTGATTTTCCTGGCTCCTGTTACGTCCTATTCTGTTTGGTGATTCCTGTGTGTTGACTTCTGCATGTTTTCTGACTACCCTCCTGCCTACTGTTTCTGTACCTCGCTGCCCGATCCGGATTTGACCTCTGCTACGTTTGCTGACTACGTCATTGCCTGCCGATTCTGTCCCTGTTACGCAATTCCTGGTTTGACCCTGCCTGACTACTACTCTCATCGGACTGCAGCCTTCCACAGGTAGTAATCTCCAGTTCCCTGTGTAATTCCAAATCCCTGTAGAGGGGTTAAAGGGTTTCAGGGTTCTGGGGGTCCTGCTTAGTGAGTGGCTTCCCTCTAGCCTCCCCATTACAGCCCATCTGAGTCTGTGGATCCAGGCAGGCATTACAAAAATAAGGCTGCACGATCAACGATGACATCCTTCAGGCTAGTTGCGGGCAAAGCTAGAGGTTCCCATGGTCCTCCACCGGTGACCGCCGGTAACCTGACCTCACGTAATCTCAGTAAAGTCAGTAACCTCACCTCAGGTGAGGTCACTGAGTTTAATTAAGTACCCTTAGGTCAAGTTTCCTGTGGTCACAGGTGGAGGACTATGGGAACCTCCACCTGTGATGGCAACTTACCTGAGTGTTTTCACATCTGATCACACGGTTCACTCAGTGTGGCGCCCCTGAGGCTTTCGTCGCCACAGAGGTACTACACTTCAGCCAGAGGTGTGGTATACCATCCTGGGTAAGAAGGGGGTCATATACCGGTTCACAGACAAAACCTGCACACACCAATTGTTAGGTCACACACTAGGTCAGGGTTTAAGGCAGCTACTCCATTAATGCTGAGAAGCAGAAACCAGTATACCTGGTTATGGAGCCTTAAGTCCCATTCACTGGGCTGAAGGGGTGGAGCCTGGCAAGAGGGAGTGTGGGAAGAGTCAGTGGGTCAGTAGGAAAAGTGGCCGGAGCTAGGTTAAAAAAAAGTGAACAGTTGAGGAGAACGGGTTAGTACCAGTTAGGGGGAGTTCAGTCAGGCAGTCTATCAGAGAAGGGACAGTTGACAGGAAGATCTAGTCATCGAGGAGTATAGCTAAAAGGATCCTGGGGTCTTGCTAGGCCCAGGTGACACCGATTGAAGGGATTCCAGAGTGCCACGGCTGTGCGGGAGGCCTCCGTGGGCTTGTTCCACTAGAAACACCGGGTGGAGGAATCTGGCAGCAATACGGGGACGGTCCCTAGGCTAAAAGAAGAAAGAGAGTACTTTTAGCAATCCGACAGCCTGGGAGGTTGCTTCAAGCGCCCGAGGCCACAACCTGCCACCCATCACCTGCAAGGGGGAGCAATAAAAGACTGAGGTCAGCCACCCTTTGGACAGGCTCGGTGGCGGAGGCGTAGGAAAGTCTAGTGAAGGTCAGTGCTAGTGAGACGGCCAGTAAGGACAAATTGAGGGGTGCACCGGTACTGACCCTTGAACTATTTGGGATCGGCGGAAGCCCACGACAGTGAATCCTGGCATACCATTGGTAACCGGTCAGCACAACTGTGAGACTAACAGTGAGTAAAACATCTTTACTGCAAGCCCCATGTCATCTGTTTTGTTCTGCACCTCATCAACATCCCCCAAAGACTATCCCACTGGTTGCCCCGGGGTACCCGTTCCACCTGTGGGGAGCAAGAAACACCTTAGCTGCCACAACACCAGCGCCAGAGGTCCCATCAAGCAGTTGCGGCTCCATAGCCGCAAAATACCACAGATGGCGTCACGAATTTTACTAAATTACAACTCCCATGATCATATATCCCATCTGCCATTTTAATTGACTCCGCCAGGGTCACGGAGTCAGGCCCTGCCACCAGTGACTACCCCGGAGTAGTCTGGCCCGACACCGAGTCACCTAAGGCTCTGGGGCGGCTGAGTCTCTTTGGCGTCATGAACAGGATCATCATGCCCGGTACCACCGGGTACTGTGTGCCTCAGAACTGTATTTATTAGATTATGTTTTACTGTTGGTGGAAACTGACGCCGCCATTAAAACTGCTGGACGCAAGAAGAAAGGGGGCGTGCCAGAAAAAGAGTGCGAAGAAAGACCGCCATCAGATCGACGGTTAGTTAACCCTGCGCTACCCAGAAGAGAAACGCGGAGCCTGGTAAGATCCACTAAGGGGGGAAGAAGATGTCCAGCCCAGGTGGAGATGAGGCTGCCGCTACAGCTCCAGCTGCAGTGCCCATGATGCCGCTCACAATGCCATACCTCCCAGGAGCGGCCTGGTTACCACGATACTCAGGGGAGTCGCATACCCTGAGCGACTTTAAAAAGAGACTGAAAAGGCTATTTCAAGTATACCCCATGAGCGAAAGCCAGAAAGTGGGCATAGTAATAGGACAGTTAACTGGTGCAGCCCAGCGTGAAGTTAAGTCCTGGCCTGACACTGATAAAGTGGACTACACCCGACAGATGGGTACACGCGGGTGGTACACCCTGAACGTACATATTCACCGGGAGGATACAGTGCCAATAGGGGAGTCTTCCCGCAGCAGCCCCGCAGCAGCCCCACAGCAAAAATCTCCCAAAACCAGGGAACTCAGACAATGCTGTCAACAGCCTACCTGGTACCTGGAGTTGTGCCAGAGCAGGATCCCAACCTGGGAAAATGCCGGGATCCCACTATATAAATAGCCCCTTTAATGCCCTATGTTCTTTTTGAAGAAGTCACCCTGATTGTTCCCTAGTCCCATGTTCTTTTCAAAGATGACATCCTCATTCTTTCCCCTGTTTGTATTTGATAAAAATGGACAATCGGTGCACTGAATAAAAAGTTTGTGATTTATGCCTGTTAACCTGTTTTCTTTTAGGAGAATGATAGAAAGTTGATGGACATGTGGGCCACAGGACTATGTGTGGCCAGACTCTACCTTGTAAATAGTTGCTCCAGTTGTGCTCCCTTCCAAAATTAAGGTGGGAATGTACTTCTAGAGTTTTACACTTAAAAGGAAAAGTGCACCAAAGACTCAAAAATATGTATAAGGTTTTACATGCTCTAGTAATAAAATTGTTCAAGTGTTATGCAACGTTCATGAAAGTGCCTCCCAAAAAGGGATGAAAAGTTAATTGTTAGTCTGTTATAGCATTCAAAAATGTTGCAGTTAATGCCACTGTATTTTTGTTTCAGCCCCCGGACGTGCTGGGATTCGCTGTGGGGGAGTGTGGTGCCCCTGAGGCTTTCGTCACCACAGAGGTACTGCACCTCATTCAGAGGTTTGGTATCCCATCCTGGGTAAGAAGGGGGTCATATACCGGTTCACAGACAAAACCTGCACACACCAATTGTTAGGTAACACACTGGGTCAGGGTTTAAGGCAGGTAATCCATTAATGCTGAGAAACAGTGACCAGTATTCCTGGTTATGGAGCCTTAAGTCCCATTCACTGGCCCAAGAGGGAGTGTGGGAAGAGTCAGTGGGTCAGTAGGAAAAGTGGGCGGCGCTAGGTTAAAAAAAAGTGAACAGTTGAGGAGAAGTGGTTAGGACCAGTTAGGGGGAGTTCAGTCAGGCAGTCTTTCAGAGAAGGGACAGTTGACAGGAAGATCTAGTCAGGGAGGAGTCTAGCCAAAAGGAGGTTGTTGGTGAAGATCCTGGGGTCTTGCTAGGCCCAGTTGACACCGATTGAAGGGATTCCAGAGTGTCACGGCTGTGCGGGAGGCCTCTGTGGACTGTTTCCACTAGAAACACCGGGTGGAGGAATCTGGCTGCAATACGGGGACGGCCCCTAGGCTAAAAGAAGAAAGAGAGTACTTTTAGCAATCTGATAGTCTGGGAGGTTGCTTCAGGCACCCGAGGCCACAACCTGCCACCCATCACCTGCAAGGGGGAGCAATAAAAAGACTGAGGTCAGCCACCCTTTGGACAGGCTCGGTGGTGGAGGCACAGGACAGTCTAGTGAAGGTCAGCGCTAGTGAGACGGCCAGAAAGGACACATTGAGGGGTGCACCGGTACTGACCCTTGAACTATTCAGGATCGGCGGAGGCCCACAACAGTGAATCCTGGCATTCCACGGGTAACCTGTCAGCGCAACTATGAGGCTAACAGTGAGTAAAAAATCTTGACTACAAGCCCCGTGTCGTCTGTTTTGTCCTGCACCTTATCAATATCCACCATAGACTTTACTAATGGTTGCCTCGGGATACCCGCACCACCTGTGGGGAGCAAGAAACACCTTAGCTACCACAGCACCAGCCCCGGAGGTCCCGTCCAGCAGCCGTGGCTCCAAAGCCACAATCCACAGGCGGCGTCACAAATTTTACTAAACATTAACTACAACTCCGATCATCATATCCCCCTTCATTATTTAAAGACACCGCTAGGGTCACGGTGCCCCGCCACCGCTGACATCCCCAGGCTAGTCCAGACCGGTTCTGAGTATCCCTAAGGCCCTGGAGCGAGCAAGTCACTTGTCTCTGCCTAAAGCTCACAGCAGGCAGTCATGTTCTATGGTGCTCACTGTGAGTTTTAAAAGTAGCAGAACTGGAATTATCATGGGACCTTGTGTAGATTATGTCAGCCTGCAGGTGTTTTTTGAGGATTAATAAAGTGGTGAAAAAGGGGTTTTTTTTGTATTTTATTTCAAATAAAGGATTTTTTCGGTGTTTATTTACTTTCACTTACAGATTAGTAATGATGGGTGGCTCATAGATTCCTCCCATTACTAATCTAGAGCTTACTGACAGCTGTCACAGCTGACATTAACCCTTAATTACCCCGATTGCCACCGCATCAGGGCAATCAGGAAGAGCCGGGTAAAGTGGTAGGATTGTCACATCCAATGGATGTGACAATCCTGGGCAACTGCAGGCCCAATAAACCAGGGTCTCCACAGCGTGGGAATATCATCCCACAGCTCTTGGGATTTAACATGGCTTGGTATCAAAATTAGGGGGGACACGCTGTTGTTTTAAAATTATTTAAATAATTAAAAAAATGCAAGCGGTTCCTGTTGTTTTGATACACAGCTAAGATAAACACACAGCTGAGGGCTGCAGCCTGTAGTTGTAGTTGTGGGCTTATCAGTCCTGGGTATCATAATATGGGGGGGGGCCCTATGCCAATTTTTTTATTTATTTATTTTATACCACGATAAGACGTGCATAGCCTCTGTGTCTAAAAGTGTCAGACATGCTGTCACTCAGGATGCGGGCGCGTCTGACTGCAACCAATCACAGACACTGGTGGTAGTAGTATATATGTATAACATAGTCCATAAAATAGAAAACACTCCGGCATTATCTTAGCATGGTAATTCCTATGGGTTGAGAAACTGATGGCATTTGAACAAGGAAAGAGTGGTGCTCACTTTTAGAAGCCAAGTAGCATGATCCAACAAAAAAACTGGAGGATATTTTTTTATTTTTTTTTAAATAAGAGGGCACTCACAATCCTTAAAAAACAAGACTTTATTTACTCCCATTTTAAAAGTCCAGGTAAAGCAGGAGAAAAAGAGAGATGCAGGCCGAACGGACTGCAGCCATTTCGCATGTCTAGCATGCTTCTACTGGACACTAACATTTTGCATGGTCCATGGTAAAGGTGCAAATGTGTGTGGATCGTATCGGAGACAAGGATGTGGGAAGGAGGCCTTAGACATAAAGGAAGGCCTCATACACATTCTGTTTAAAATTGTTAGATAGTCTGATTGCTACACCCATAAAGGCTATGCACTAAGTGCAAGAGCTGACAAACATTTGAAGGAGGAACTGCAATACCCCCTAGAAGACACGTAGAGGTGGGCATCAGACAACATTTTTTGACCACGTTAAAGGAGTGGGACTTCTAGACTGGTAAAGCTTATGCACTAAGTGCAAGGGCTGCTAAAAATTAGAAGGCGGGACTGGAGTATTGTCAGCAAGAGACATAGAGGAGAGGCTCAGATTCAATTATGGTACAATATTACAAAGAATCTGACTCCCAAACTGGCAAATGCTGTGCATTCAGTGGAATTCCTAACTAGAATTCTAAGGCCTGTTTGTTAGAAATGCAGCAAGAGACTTAGGCGTGCTTTGCACGTTGCGATATCGGTAACAATGTCTTACCGACGCAGAAGCGATTAGACATGCCCCATCTCAGGTGCGATATCCTTTGATCGCACCATGATTGTCCATTTTGTTTCAAATTACACAACTGCTGTTGCGATTCGATGCGATTGCAATGCAACGACCATACAAGCGACGTTGGATTGTTGTACGATTCCTAAGGACAACTGTGTGATTGCATGAAATCTCTCATAGATCTTTCATGATATACCGGTCCTTGTCTCTTTTCCATACCTTTCCTCGTGTACTTTCTATGACATCCATACCGTCATTTATAGCCTCGTTCTACTTCCGTTCACGCATCCCTTTCTTTAAATGAGCATGTCGACTCCTTGTTTTTGATTGGTCTCCATGTAGTATTTATTGTGCGGATGTGTCTTTCACACCTGCTGGTGTGTGTTTGTTTTCGGTCGCACGTGTGGTATGTTATGTTCAAATGTAAGGTTATTTAATAGGTGTGTATAGTCCTATTTTCTTAAGCAATTGTTTGATTAAGAGGTAATGAAATTGAACTTTTTTTATGCGATTTTTGATAAGTTAATTTTGTAACGTTAATTTCATAAAAAATAAAAAAAAAATTGTTTTATTTTAACCAAAAAAAAATTAGGCTTAAATAATTAACAAAATTACCTTATCACAGGATGATCACAAAAATTCTCCAAAAAAAATAATAATAGACAGGGTTTCACACCTATAACAGATAGCCACGCAATGGATCCAAAATATGGAAGACAGAACGCCACCAGAATAGGTTAAAATAAAAAACCTTATAAAGCATGTAAGCACCTCCCATACGCTGATGCATAGACCAATTAACACGCAGAAGCCGTTTTCCTAATTAGCTGTGTAGGGCAAACTTGAAATAAATCCAAACAAAGAAAAAAAAACCAAACATCATTCTAGACTTTACACGAAGCAATACGGTGCAAGACTTTGACGATACCATAAAATCGCATGATCGAACTTCACTATTTTTGGAAATGTCGGACCCTACACCGATCATGCGATTACGACGCTTTTGCGCTCGTTAATCATATGTAAAAGGATTCACATACTGCAATGCCGACTGCGACGCAGGAAGTGCGTCACTTTCGATTTGACCCCACCGACATCGCACCTGCTATGTCGTAGTGTGCAAAGCCCGCCTTAGAGAAGGGCCTTTGACTATATATTGTGTGTCAATTCTTAGATGATTCAGACTCCTCTTAGTACAGCCTATGCTCCCATTGCAAGGTCTATCTAGAATTCCAAGGAGGGATTGTACACGAAGCAAGAGATGGAGAATAGGAGGGTCTGTGACTACATTTTGTGTTAATTATAAAAAGATTCGGACTTCTACCGTGGTACAGCTTATGCACTCATTGCACGGACTATCTAGAATTCCAAGGAATGATTGTACACGCAGCAAGAGATGGAGAAGAATAGACCCTGTGACTACATTTTGTGTAAATTCTGAAAAGATTTAGAGTCCTACCTTTGTACAGCCTATGTACTCAATACCAGGAATATCTAGAATGTCAAGGAGAGATTGTACATGCAGTAAAAGACACAGAGGAGAGACAATAATTTCTGTGATAATTTTAAAAGCATTATCTGACATTCAACTGACAACCTGTTACAATTATTACAATATAGTAGGTATAAACTATGAGCGGTTTTGTCATGCTCATGCCGCAGGCACAGTTTCACATGCCCGACTATCTCATTCTGTGAGTGTGCTATCAACAGCACATCGACTTTCCCATCACTTACCACATTCCTGGGGCCTATTAACTTATGGAGGCAGCTAATAGCAGTATTGATAGTTAATAGAATCTAATACACATAGGCAGGAAAATGTATTTTGGTTTTAAGTTGCAGCAGCAAGGACTGCAAGAAAAAAAACTATGCCTATATGCCGATAATAGTAAACTATCCCTTTTTTCAGCAGTTAGCTCTACTGTAAAAAAAAACTATGCACTAAAAGCAAGGGCATGCCATAAATTAGAAGAAGACACTTGTATAAACTATGGAAGAGATGGAGAGTAGGGGGTTCTGAATATATTTTGCCTTAATTTTGAAAACATTCTTAATTTCTGACTATCAAACTGGGAAAGGATCAGCAGTCAGTATGAGACCTACCCAAAATGAACAAGAGGAGTGGCAATACAGCAAGCAACAGATGTACAGGACATAGTCTAATTCCAGTTTTGAATCAATTTTCAAAACACTCAATTCATGACTCAAAGTGGGAAAGGAAATGCAGATAGCTTGAGGTCTAGCTAAAATGACTATGAGGCATGGGTGAAGTTGTAGAACACGTGCTTGCTTGTGTAAAGTGGGGACAGCCCACCCGGAGAATAGTAAGGGCTGGGGACCGAGTACCAAGAGAAGGCCACTGCCATGCGGTTGCAGAAAGCATCAGTGTCCACAAGCTTAAATGCCAACATTTGCAGGGAAAGCAGTCTGATAATGTGGCTTTTTATTGTATTTGCCAGTGGGTGGGTGGCTGCATATCACTGCTTGCAATCCAAGGCCTGGGATAGAGACAGCTGGATGCTACACTGGAACAAAGAAGTGTACATGATTCCTGATGGGGTTTGCAAATGTATAAACACAATTTCAGGGCAGGAGGCATCTGTGCCTGTGTCCTGGAGAGAGTATTGACCAGCACATAGTACAGGATAAGAGGCAGTGGGGTAAACTGCATAGAATGATTGTAGACCCAAGCGTTAAGCCCACCTAGTCAACAAGGAGGCAAGGCAATATGGCCAGCAACAGGTGTTCAGGAGAAACTCTGATTCCATTTTTTGTTTAACTTTGAAAACACTCTTATTTCATGACTTTCAAAATGGAAAAGGAGATGCAGACAGTGTGAGGCCTAGGCAAAATGGGCAGGAGGAATGGCAATACAGCCATCAGTGAATGCACATTAGACATTCTAATTCCAGCTTGACGTTTGAAAGTGTTCCTCTGCCTCTGTTGGTCATGCTGTGCATCTCCCTTCTTTCTACTCATTGGTTGTCCAAAGAACTATGACCTCTGCCACCAGCATTATCGGATGGGAACTTTGTTAACAATTCTTGAATTATGGCCTTCTAATATTGCACCATTTTAGTAGCTCTCTTGGCCACAGGAATAAGAGATGTAAAATTTTGCTTGTAACGTGGGTCGAGAAATCGATGCACAACTATTAAACTACATTGCCCTAAAAATGTGAGGGTTCCTGGAAAGGCAGTGGGACATAAAGTATGCTATGTGTGCCAGACTCCCAAAAGGCAACACTTTCATGTCTCCAATGAAGGGAGGACTATACAACACCTCCTCCTCCTGCTCCTCCTCTTCAGGCCATCCATGCTGAACAGAGGGGATAAAGCTATTGTGAGTTGTACCCTCTGTAGCATAGGCAACCATCTCCTGTTCTTCCTCCTCAGCCTCCTCCTCCTCATTATCACCCAATTTGGGCTGTGAAAATAAGATGAGACTGGTTAGTATCGCCCTGTGTATTTTCCTTCTCCATTTCCACCTGTTTCTCACACAAAGCTTCCTCTTCTATTGTGAGCAGCAAGCGTTTTAGCAGACACATAAGAAAAATAGTTCCATTGATTATGATGTCATCGTTAGAGATGAGCGAACCGGTCGCGGTTCGGCTCGAGGTTGGTTCGCCGAACGGACCTCCCGTTCGAGTTCGGTTCGTCGAACGTTCGACGAACCGAACTCGAACTGCATAGGAAACAATGGCAGGCAATCACAAACACAGAAAAACACCTAGAAAACACCCTCAAAGGTGTCCAAAAGGTCACAAACAACTCACAACACATGGGAAAGTGACAAGGACATATACTCATGCGAAAACAAAAGAGCTGGACAAGGAAAAAGAGGAGGACACACAGATATATGAGTATATGCAGGGAAACATCGATGCCATTATTGTGCAACTTGAGCCCTGCTCATTCTTGGCTTCCAATCTTGATAAATTGCCTGAGCTCGCCACGTACGTCTTGGGGATCTTGTCGTGTCCTGCAGCCAGCGTTCTCTCGGAACCTGTCTTCAGTGCTGCTGTGGGTCTGCTGGCAGATAAGCACACGTGTCTGTCCACTGACAATGTGGACATGGCTGTCAGAGGACTTTTCTTCCCCGGGGTCAGCCAGGGGACGGGAAAGGCACGCGTATTTTTGAGAGTGCTTCATGCAAAGCATCTTTTTCTTTTTCAAAAGGGGGCTCAACCGATGCCAGTCAAGTGGGGTGTGTGTGGCCCAGTGAGTGGCAACGAGGGAGACTGTGGTTGGAGTCCCCTCGCTGTGTTTCTAAAAGAACCAAGATGAACAAGTCATGGCTCTCAGAGGACTTTTCTTCCCCGGGGTCAGCCAGGGGACGGGAAAGGCACGCGTATTTTTGAGAGTGCTTCATGCAAAGCATCTTTTTCTTTTTCAAAAGGGGGCTCAACCGATGCCAGTCAAGTGGGGTGTGTGTGGCCCAGTGAGTGGCAACGAGGGAGACTGTGGTTGGAGTCCCCTCGCTGTGTTTCTAAAAGAACCAAGATGAACAAGTCATGGCTCTCAGAGGACTTTTCTTCCCCGGGGTCAGCCAGGGGACGGGAAAGGCACGCGTATTTTTGAGAGTGCTTCATGCAAAGCATCTTTTTCTTTTTCAAAAGGGGGCTCAACCGATGCCAGTCAAGTGGGGTGTGTGTGGCCCAGTGAGTGGCAACGAGGGAGACTGTGGTTGGAGTCCCCTCGCTGTGTTTCTAAAAGAACCAAGATGAACAAGTCATGGCTCTCAGAGGACTTTTCTTCCCCGGGGTCAGCCAGGGGACGGGAAAGGCACGCGTATTTTTGAGAGTGCTTCATGCAAAGCATCTTTTTCTTTTTCAAAAGGGGGCTCAACCGATGCCAGTCAAGTGGGGTGTGTGTGGCCCAGTGAGTGGCAACGAGGGAGACTGTGGTTGGAGTCCCCTCGCTGTGTTTCTAAAAGAACCAAGATGAACAAGTCATGGCTCTCAGAGGACTTTTCTTACCTTGAGTCAGCCAGGGGACGGGAAAGGCATGCGTATTTTTGAGAGTGCTTCATGCAAAGCATCTTTTTCTTTTTCAAAAGGGGGCTCAACCGATGCCAGTCAAGTGGGGTGTGTGTGGCCCAGTGAGTGGCAACGAGGGAGACTGTGGTTGGAGTCCCCTCGCTGTGTTTCTAAAAGAACCAAGATGAACAAGTCATGGCTCTCAGAGGACTTTTCTTCCCCGGGGTCAGCCAGGGGACGGGAAAGGCACGCGTATTTTTGAGAGTGCTTCATGCAAAGCATCTTTTTCTTTTTCAAAAGGGGCTCAACCGATGCCAGTCAAGTGGGGTGTGTGTGGCCCAGTGAGTGGCAACGAGGGAGACTGTGGTTGGAGTCCCCTCGCTGTGTTTCTAAAAGAACCAAGATGAACAAGTCATGGCTCTCAGAGGACTTTTCTTCCCCGGGGTCAGCCAGGGGACGGGAAAGGCACGCGTATTTTTGAGAGTGCTTCATGCAAAGCATCTTTTTCTTTTTCAAAAGGGGGCTCAACCGATGCCAGTCAAGTGGGGTGTGTGTGGCCCAGTGAGTGGCAACGAGGGAGACTGTGGTTGGAGTCCCCTCGCTGTGTTTCTAAAAGAACCAAGGTGAACAAGTCATGGCTCTCAGAGGACTTTTCTTCCCCGGGGTCAGCCAGGGGACGGGAAAGGCACGCGTATTTTTGAGAGTGCTTCATGCAAAGCATCTTTTTCTTTTTCAAAAGGGGGCTCAACCGATGCCAGTCAAGTGGGGTGTGTGTGGCCCAGTGAGTGGCAACGAGGGAGACTGTGGTTGGAGTCCCCTCGCTGTGTTTCTAAAAGAACCAAGATGAACAAGTCATGGCTCTCAGAGGACTTTTCTTCCCCGGGGTCAGCCAGGGGACGGGAAAGGCACGCGTATTTTTGAGAGTGCTTCATGCAAAGCATCTTTTTCTTTTTCAAAAGGGGGCTCAACCGATGCCAGTCAAGTGGGGTGTGTGTGGCCCAGTGAGTGGCAACGAGGGAGACTGTGGTTGGAGTCCCCTCGCTGTGTTTCTAAAAGAACCAAGATGAACAAGTCATGGCTCTCAGAGGACTTTTCTTCCCCGGGGTCAGCCAGGGGACGGGAAAGGCATGCGTATTTTTGAGAGTGCTTCATGCAAAGCATCTTTTTCTTTTTCAAAAGGGGGCTCAACCGATGCCAGTCAAGTGGGGTGTGTGTGGCCCAGTGAGTGGCAACGAGGGAGACTGTGGTTGGAGTCCCCTCGCTGTGTTTCTAAAAGAACCAAGATGAACAAGTCATGGCTCTCAGAGGACTTTTCTTCCCCGGGGTCAGCCAGGGGACGGGAAAGGCACGCGTATTTTTGAGAGTGCTTCATGCAAAGCATCTTTTTCTTTTTCAAAAGGGGGCTCAACCGATGCCAGTCAAGTGGGGTGTGTGTGGCCCAGTGAGTGGCAACGAGGGAGACTGTGGTTGGAGTCCCCTCGCTGTGTTTCTAAAAGAACCAAGATGAACAAGTCATGGCTCTCAGAGGACTTTTCTTCCCCGGGGTCAGCCAGGGGACGGGAAAGGCACGCGTATTTTTGAGAGTGCTTCATGCAAAGCATCTTTTTCTTTTTCAAAAGGGGGCTCAACCGATGCCAGTCAAGTGGGGTGTGTGTGGCCCAGTGAGTGGCAACGAGGGAGACTGTGGTTGGAGTCCCCTCGCTGTGTTATACATGCTTTTAGAAGGGCATGACATGGCTTGGAGGTTGACTTTCATAAAATGCAAACTGTTGGCTACCAAAATGCTGCCTTTCCAACAACTGTGGTTATAGGCAATGAGGAACATACTGATGAAGATGAGACGCAGATACCCGATTGGGATGACAACTTAAATATTCGGTCAGGGCAAGAAGAAACTCGGTCTGAGGGGGAGGGGAGTGCAAACACAACAATTGATGATGAAGTTCTAGATCCCACCTACTGTCAACCCACAGTCAGACACTCGAGGAGGTCAATAGAGGCGGTGGAGGAGGATGCAACCGACGTCGAAGTAACCTGGCGCCTTCCTGGACACAGTCGGAGCACTGGTAGCACGTCTACAACTGCATCCTCAGCCACCACTCTGCCTCTGAGCATTATTCGGGGTGGATCAACAGGTCGCATGGCCTCTAAGCCTTGCCTAGCCTGGTCCTTTTTTGACATAAAAAAAGATCGGCCAAATTATGTGATCTGTAACATTTGCCATGGTTATCTTAGTAGAGGTCAAAACCTCAGCAGTTTGACAACTTCTTCCATGAATCGTCACATGAATAAATATCATATGGCCTGGTGGGAAGCTCACCGTGCTGCAATGCGGCCTAGTGGAGCCAACCATCCACCGCCTGCCCCTTCCAGGGCATCCGCGCGCTCGTCATCTTCTAGGACTGTGGGGACAGCTGTCACACCTGTATTTCCACCCACAACTTCCACCACTGTAACCGCAACAGGCAGTTTGCTTGGTAGGTCGTCAGTTGGTTTGGAAGGGGAAACAAGTGAGTGTGTACAGCTCTCTCAGACATCGATAGCACCAACTTTGGATGAAGGCAACATCATGTCTCCGCCTGCACTTTCCTCCCAAAGCTGCATTTTTCCAGGGACACCCTACTCAACACCGTCTACACACAGCAGCCAGATCTCTGTCCCTCAGATGTGGTCAAATAAAAGGCCACTTCCTTCGACCCATGACAAAGCGAAGAGGTTGACTCTATCCCTCTGTAAGCTGTTGGCTACAGAAATGCTGCCTTTCCGCCCAGTGGACACACAGGATTTTAGAGACCTTATATCTGTCGCTGTGCCCCAGTACCAGATGCCTAGTCGCCACTACTTCTCTAAGAAAGGTGTGCCCGCGCTACACCAGCATGTCGCACACAATATCACCGCTTCCTTGAGAAACTCTGTGTGTGAACGGGTGAATTTCACCACCGATACTTGGACCAGTAAGCATGGACAGGGACGTTACATGTCGCTGACTGGGCACTGGGTAACTATGGTGATAGATGGTGAAGGGTCTGCTGCACAAGTCTTGCCGTCCCCACGACTTGTGTGTCAATCCTCTGTCTGTCCAAGTTCCGCCACTGCTTCTGCATCCTCCACCTCATCTGGGTCCTCCACCTCCGCCCCAAGCCTGCCTGGTCAGGCCACCAGCGTTCTCACTGCGCAGAAGGAATGACGCACCCCTCATTACTATGCTGGCAGCAGAGCGCAACGGCATCAGGCGGTCTTTAGCTTGACATGTCTTGGGAATAAGAGTCACACAGCTGAGGAGTTGTGGTCAGCTCTGCGGTCCGAGTTTAATAAATGGTTGTCTCCACTCAACCTGCAGCCTGGTAAGGCCGTGTGCGACAATGCTGCAAACCTGGGTGCGGCCCTTCGCCTGGGCAAGGTGACACACGTGCCTTGTATGGCTCACGTGTTGAACCTTGTTGTCCAGCAATTTTTAACACACTATCCCGGCCTAGATGGCCTTCTGACCAGGGCACGGAAACTGTCTGCAGTGCTCACTTCCGCCGTTCAACCGCCGCAGCTGAGCGACTTGCATCGCTCCAGAAGTCTTTCGGCCTGCCGGTTCATCGCCTGAAATGCGATGTGGCGACACGCTGGAATTCAACTCTCCACATGTTACAGCGACTGTGGCAGCACCGCAGAGCCCTGGTGCAATACGTCATGACGTATAGCCTGGGCCAACGAGATGCAGAGGTGGGGCAGATCACCCTGATGGAGTGATCTCAGATCAAGGACCTATGCACCCTTCTGCACAGTTTCGACATGGCGACGAATATGTTTAGCGCTGACAATGCCATTATCAGCATGACGATTACAGTCATTTACATGCTGGAGCACACGCTAAACACTATTCGGAGTCAGGGGGTGGGACAACAGGAAGGGGAGGAACTACAGGAGGATTCATATGCGCAAGACACAACAACATCACCAAGGTCCAGACGTTCATCATCACCAACGCGGCAGGCATGGGACCATGGGGGACAGGGATCAACAAGGGCGCATGGTAGCAGGCGAGATGTTGAGGAAGGTGCAGGAGGACATGAAGATATGGAGGACGAACTGTCCATGGACATGGAAGACTCAGCAGATGAGGGGGACCTTGGTCAAATTTAAGTTGAAAGAGGTTGGGGGGAGATGACAGAGGAAGAAAGAACGGTTAGCACCTCTATGCCACAAACACAGCGTGGACTTGGTCCGCATGGCTGCGCAAGACACATGAGTGCCTTCTTGTTGCACTACCTCCAACATGACCCTCGTATTGTCAAAATTAGAAGTGATGATGACTACTGGCTTGCCACACTATTAGATCCCCGGGACAAGTCCAAATTTTGTGACATAATTCCACCCATAGAAAGGGACGCACGTATGCAGGAGTATGAGCAGAAGCTGTTACTCGATCTTAGCTCGGCTTTTCCACCAAACAACCGTGCAGGTGAAGGGAGTGATTCTCCCAGTTGTAACTTGACAAACATGGGACGGCCTCGTCATCTTCAACAGTCTACCCGTACCAGTAGGACCGTATCTGGTGCTGGTAACAGCAATTTTATGGAATCTTTTCATAATTTTTTTAGACCCTCCTTTACAAGGCCACCAGAGACATCAAGTGTGTCACATAGTCAACGGATGGAGAGGATGATACAGGAGTATCTCCAAATGAACATCGATGCAATGACTTTGCAAATGGAGCCTTGCTCCTTTTGTGCTTCAAATCTAGAAAAATGTCAAGAGCTCTCCAGTTACGCCTTGAAGATTTTGTCGTGTCCAGCTGCCAGCGTTGTCTCTGAACGTGTCTTCAGTGCTGCTGGGTGTGTGCTGACAGATAAGCGCACGCGTCTGTCCAGTGACAATGTGGACAGACTGACGTTCATCAAAATGAACAAGTCATGGATCCAGAAGGAATTTACTACCCCTGTGTCATCCTGGGGAGAGTAAATGCTTGTGGATTTGGAATGTGCTTGATGCAAATCAAAACATCCTGTTTGCAACTAGGGCACAAGTCCTGCCACTGATGGGGTGTCTGTGTGCCCAATTTGGGGAAAAAAGGTAGACTCCGCTTGGAGTAACCCTTGCTTGCTGTGTTTTTTAAAAATGATACAAGATGAACAGATCTGAAGGCAAGATGAAGGCAACATCATGTCTCCGCCTGCACTTTTCTCACAAACCTGCATTTTTCCAGGGACACCCTACTCAACACCGTCTACAGACAGCAGCCAGATCTCTGTCCCTCAGATGTGGTCAAATAAAAGGCCACTTACTGCGACCCATGACAACGCTAAGTGGTTGACTCTATCCCTCTGTAAGCTGTTGGCTACCGAAATGCTGCCTTTACGCGTAGTGGACACACAGGATTTTACAGACCTTATGTCTGTCGCTGTGCCCCAGTACCAGATGCCCAATCACCACTGCTTCTCCAAGAAAAGCATGCCCGCGCTACACCAGCATGTCGCACACAACATCACCACTTCCTTGAGAAAATCTGTGTGCGACAGGGTGCATTTCAACACAGATACTTGGACCAGTAAGCATAGACAGGGTCATTACATGTCACTGACTGGGCACTGGCAAACTATGGTGAGAGATGGAGAAGGGTCTGCTGTACAAGTCTTGCCGTCCCCACGAGTTGTTTCAATCCTTGTTCTGTATGTAGAAGTTAATACACTGCTTCTGCCTCTTCAACCTCGTGTGGGTCCTCTACCTTGGCGCAAACCCTGTGTGGTCAGGCCACCCTTCCTTGCAACTGCGCACAAGGACTACCACACACCTCCTTACTATGCTGGCAGCAGAGCTCAATGCCATCAGGCGGTCAAAGTTTTACTTTGAAATGTATGGGAAATGTGAGTCACACCGCTATTACAGAGAATAGTAGTCAGGCAGGGTCAAAACATTAATTGAGGAACAGGAACAGAATGGGACGGCCAGGACTTAATCAGAAAACAAGCAGAGATGAAATGCGTATCGGCCAACAAGGTACATAAACAGCAAGCAGGAAAAGTAGTCAGGTAACAAGCACACAAAATCATAAAACTGAACTGGGGGTAAAATTAACCAGAGGTTCATAGCTATGTTTGGCAGTGGTCTGCAGACAGGATGGGCATAAAAAAGGGTGTGGTGTCTTCCCATTGGTTGTAGCTGAATGATGGTATTTCATCTGTGAGATACCCACCAGCTACATTCAGCCAGAGATTCTGCATCTGTCAAGGTAATGCAGCCCAGTGGGTGAGCATAACCTGCGTCCACCTGCGCCGCTGGCATCGACTACTCTCCCATCATCAGCACTATTCATGAAAGGAACACGTTGTCACCTGGCGACCGGAGTACAAATTGACGGAGCGGACTCCGTTGGTGACTTAACAGCCGTGTGCGGCAATGATGCAAACCTGGCTGCGGGCCATCCTCAGTGCAATGTGACACACGTGCCTTTTAGGGCTCACGTGTTGAACCGAATTCGCCAGCAATTTTTAAAACACCATCACGGCCTACATGGCCTTGTGCAGTGGGCACGCTCGCTATGTGCTCACTTCCATCGTGCGCACACAGCAGCTCAACAACTTTCATCACTCCGGAAGTCTTAGGGTCTGGCAGTTAAACGCCGTAAATGCGATGTTTCGACACGCAGGAATTTGAATCTGCACATGTTGCAGCGTGTGTGGCAGCACCGCAGAGCCCTGCTGAAATACGGTAAGACATATAGCCTGGGATAACTTGATCCAGAGGTGGTGCAGATCACGCTGCTGGAGTGGTGTCAGATCAAGGACCTATGCACCCTGCTACACAGTTTTGAAATGTCGACGAAGATGTTTAGCACTGGCAATGTCATTCTCAGCGTGACAATTCTGGTCATCTACATGATGGAGCACACTGTAATTATTATTCGGAGTCAGGTGTTGGGACAAGAGGAAGGGGAGGAAGTACAGGAGGAGTCATATGCGGAAGGGATAACAAGATCTACGAGGTCCAGATGGTCAGCGGCACCTATGCGGCAGTCATGGTGAGGGAGAGGGATTAACAAGGGCGCATAGTATCAGCAAAAAGTTTTGATGAAAGTGCAGGAGCCCATGAAGAAATGGAGGACGAACTGGCGATGGGCATGGAAGACTCAGCAGATGAGTGAGAGCTTGCTCACATTTCGGTTGTGCGAGGTTGGGGGGAGAGGGCAGAGGAAGGATGCACGATTCTCACCTCTCTGCCACCAACACACCAAGGACTTAGTCCTCCTGGATGCACAAGACACATGAGCGCCTTCTTGCTGCACTACCTACATGACCCTCGGATTGTATGAATTTGAACTAATCCTGAATACTGGGTTGCCACACTGTTAGATCCCCGGTACAAGACAAAATTTGGCGAACTAATTCCTGCCATAGAAATAGACGCACGTATACAGGAGTATCTGCAGAATGTGGTACGCAATCTTAGATCTACTTGTCCACTAAACACCAGTGCTGCACAGAGTGAATCTCAACGCTTTGTCATGGATAGGAGGAAATGGTCTTTTACTTGTCCACATCGGAGGGACCGAGGGATGGCTGCTGTGCTGAGATGGCGTTGAGTACGGTGTCCCTGCACAGTTGCACTTTTGGTCATATCCCAAAATGAGTTGAAAAAGGACAGATGCTGTTGGAAAGGGGAACAGGTGTGTTGGAAAGGGGAAAAAAGTTTTGGTCTGTGGATTTGGTGGTTAAGCAACTGTAACATTTGCTGAAGAAACAACATCTGTTACAGTGGGACTGGCAGATTTGGATAAAGTGGTATATAATCTGTGACCGATATATAACGAAAATTAATAAGAAAAGAAAGAGAAAGGTATATATCCCCATCAGCAGTCAGTGTCCACCGTGCTCCCAGTTGGAAAAGGAGAGGTTGGCAACTTGAAGGTTTGGTGGAGGATACAGAGCTGTGTGGCTATGAAACTAATAGTAGCCTGAACCGAGTTAGACGCCATTCGGATCTGGAGACTGTGAGCCCTGTTAGCGTCACAGGGTCCACATGCCCACCCAGCCCAGGAACTCCCTGTTAACAACACAGGGGCCATTGAGTACGCTGACCGTGTGCGTAGGGGCCACACCTGTGGACAGCAGGCGCATCAGCAGCAGCAGGCCTGTTAATGCCACTGGGCTGCACAAGCAGGACTGTTAGGACAGGAGCTGGTCTTAACCGTTCTGCGTTACCAACTGTGGTGGTGGCCTGCATCCACCACCCGATCCCTGCCTACCTCTGGCCTAAAGCCGCAATGGGTTCAACACATGGAGGTGTGCTCTTTCGGAGCATAATAGAAGACTGCGCACCTCCTGGTTGGCTCCAGCCCCTTTTATAACCTGGGTCCGCCCCAAACCAGGGTGAACCACAATGCACCTCCTGGAGACAAAAGTAGAGTGACACGTCATGAGTGGCATAACTAGCGTCCTATTTGGAAACGCAACTTCAATGATGACCTCATGGCTGCCATGACCCAAACACCTCACCAGTCATCGTCTGAGCATCAATAATGCGGTGACAAGTCATAGGTGTGGGCCTCTGCAAGACATTTGGGAGGACACCTGATGCCCTGTGGTCTATATGGGACCCCCACATCAGGGCCAGGGCCAAAGAGTTCATTACCGGACCTAGTCTCTGATGCAGGAAGTGCCTGAGCATGCTCAGTATCATGAAATACAGTCTCTGAAAAAAGACTATCAGCTTTAGCATGGTGTCTATGCCCAAAACAGGACTTATACCCGGCACGGAATGCAAGCACCTGTGCAAAGAGGCTTTTCACACTTAGTGTGGGAGCATGCGCTGTATCCCGAAATGAAAACTTAGCGTCAGGAATGGCACAGTCAGGCTGAGCATACTCACTAGGCGAAACACTGTAATTATGCTGCAGCTGGGGTACATCGGCACACGCATGCGCACTAGCTGCCTCTCCACACTTAGACGTGGAGGGGAAATTTGTCTTGGAGATGCTGTCTATGAACAGAAGGAAAAGCTAAAGGAAGCCTGACTTTCTATCCCTACGAATTATGAAATGCAGCAATGAATTCCATGAGTTTGCGATAACATTAGCGTAGCAAAATGTGCATGAGGGTGTCATGTAGAGGTGCTAGAAATAGCTTGTCACCAGTGGGGCACTAATGGAATACAACAGCCAGTTCTATGATGCCACAAAATGGCAGTATTTTGTGCTATCATTATAGCTTATTAAAAACAGAGCACGAGGTTGTCATGCAGAGGTGCTGCACATAGATTTGCAGTAGTGTGAATTGACAAAAGTACAATAGCCACGTTTAGGATACAACTAGGTACAGTGAGTGTTTGCTAGTATAATGGCTGAGTTTAAAAAAGTTTGAGTGTGCAATGCAGGCAGATGTCCTGCAAATAACGTTCCAATACTGTGAATTGACAAAAGTACAATAGCCACGTTTAGGATACAACTAGGTACAGTGAGTGTTTGCTACTATAATGGCTGAGTTTAAAAAAGTTTGAGTGTGCAATGCAGGCAGACGTGCTGCAAATAACGTTCTAATACTGTGAATTGACAAAAGTACAATAGCCACGTTTAGGATACAACTAGGTACAGTGAGTGTTTGCTAGTATAATGGCTGAGTTTAAAAAAGTTTGAGTGTGCAATGCAGGCAGACGTGCTGCAAATAACGTTCCAATACTGTGAATTGACAAAAGTACAATAGCCACGTTTAGGATACAACTAGGTACAGTGAGTGTTTGCTAGTATAATGGCTGAGTTTAAAAAAGTTTGAGTGTGCAATGCAGGCAGATGTCCTGCAAATAACGTTCCAATACTGTGAATTAACAAAAGTACAATAGCCACGTTTAGGATACAACTAGGTACAGTGAGTGTTTGCTAGTATAATGGCTGAGTTTAAAAAAGTTTGAGTGTGCAATGCAGGCAGACGTGCTGCAAATAACGTTCCAATACTGTGAATTGACAAAAGTACAATAGCCACGTTTAGGATACAACTAGGTACAGTGAGTGTTTGCTAGTATAATGGCTGAGTTTAAAAAAGTTTGAGTGTGCAATGCAGGCAGATGTCCTGCAAATAACGTTCCAATACTGTGAATTGACAAAAGTACAATAGCCACGTTTAGGATACAACTAGGTACAGTGAGTGTTTGCTAGTATAATGGCTGAGTTTAAAAAAGTTTGAGTGTGCAATGCAGGCAGACGTGCTGCAAATAACGTTCTAATACTGTGAATTGACAAAAGTACAATAGCCACGTTTAGGATACAACTAGGTACAGTGAGTGTTTGCTAGTATAATGGCTGAGTTTAAAAAAGTTTGAGTGTGCAATGCAGGCAGACGTGCTGCAAATAACGTTCCAATACTGTGAATTGACAAAAGTACAATAGCCACGTTTAGGATACAACTAGGTACAGTGAGTGTTTGCTAGTATAATGGCTGAGTTTAAAAAAGTTTGAGTGTGCAATGCAGGCAGATGTCCTGCAAATAACGTTCCAATACTGTGAATTAACAAAAGTACAATAGCCACGTTTAGGATACAACTAGGTACAGTGAGTGTTTGCTAGTATAATGGCTGAGTTTAAAAAAGTTTGAGTGTGCAATGCAGGCAGATGTCCTGCAAATAACGTTCCAATACTGTGAATTGACAAAAGTACAATAGCCACGTTTAGGATACAACTAGGTACAGTGAGTGTTTGCTAGTATAATGGCTGAGTTTAAAAAAGTTTGAGTGTGCAATGCAGGCAGATGTCCTGCAAATAACGTTCCAATACTGTGAATTGACAAAAGTACAATAGCCACGTTTAGGATACAACTAGGTACAGTGAGTGTTTGCTAGTATAATGGCTGAGTTTAAAAAAGTTTGAGTGTGCAATGCAGGCAGATGTCCTGCAAATAACGTTCTAATACTGTGAATTGACAAAAGTACAATAGCCACGTTTAGGATACAACTAGGTACAGTGAGTGTTTGCTAGTATAATGGCTGAGTTTAAAAAAGTTTGAGTGTGCAATGCAGGCAGATGTCCTGCAAATAACGTTCCAATACTGTGAATTAACAAAAGTACAATAGCCACGTTTAGGATACAACTAGGTACAGTGAGTGTTTGCTAGTATAATGGCTGAGTTTAAAAAAGTTTGAGTGTGCAATGCAGGCAGATGTCCTGCAAATAACGTTCCAATACTGTGAATTGACAAAAGTACAATAGCCACGTTTAGGATACAACTAGGTACAGTGAGTGTTTGCTAGTATAATGGCTGAGTTTAAAAAAGTTTGAGTGTGCAATGCAGGCAGACGTGCTGCAAATAACGTTCTAATACTGTGAATTGACAAAAGTACAATAGCCACGTTTAGGATACAACTAGGTACAGTGAGTGTTTGCTAGTATAATGGCTGAGTTTAAAAAAGTTTGAGTGTGCAATGCAGGCAGACGTGCTGCAAATAACGTTCCAATACTATGAATTGACAAAAGTACAATAGCCACGTTTAGGATACAACTAGGTACAGTGAGTGTTTGCTAGTATAATGGCTGAGTTTAAAAAAGTTTGAGTGTGCAATGCAGGCAGATGTCCTGCAAATAACGTTCCAATACTGTGAATTAACAAAAGTACAATAGCCACGTTTAGGATACAACTAGGTACAGTGAGTGTTTGCTAGTATAATGGCTGAGTTTAAAAAAGTTTGAGTGTGCAATGCAGGCAGACGTGCTGCAAATAACGTTCCAATACTGTGAATTGACAAAAGTACAATAGCCACGTTTAGGATACAACTAGGTACAGTGAGTGTTTGCTAGTATAATGGCTGAGTTTAAAAAAGTTTGAGTGTGCAATGCAGGCAGATGTCCTGCAAATAACGTTCCAATACTGTGAATTGACAAAAGTACAATAGCCACGTTTAGGATACAACTAGGTACAGTGAGTGTTTGCTAGTATAATGGCTGAGTTTAAAAAAGTTTGAGTGTGCAATGCAGGCAGACGTGCTGCAAATAACGTTCTAATACTGTGAATTGACAAAAGTACAATAGCCACGTTTAGGATACAACTAGGTACAGTGAGTGTTTGCTAGTATAATGGCTGAGTTTAAAAAAGTTTGAGTGTGCAATGCAGGCAGACGTGCTGCAAATAACGTTCCAATACTGTGAATTGACAAAAGTACAATAGCCACGTTTAGGATACAACTAGGTACAGTGAGTGTTTGCTAGTATAATGGCTGAGTTTAAAAAAGTTTGAGTGTGCAATGCAGGCAGATGTCCTGCAAATAACGTTCCAATACTGTGAATTGACAAAAGTACAATAGCCACGTTTAGGATACAACTAGGTACAGTGAGTGTTTGCTAGTATAATGGCTGAGTTTAAAAAAGTTTCAGTGTGCAATGCAGCAGACGTGCTGCAAATAACGTTCCAATACTGTGAATTGACAAAAGTACAATAGCCACGTTTAGGATACAACTAGGTACAGTGAGTGTTTGCTAGTATAATGGCTGAGTTTAAAAAAGTTTGAGTGTGCAATGCAGGCAGATGTCCTGCAAATAACGTTCCAATACTGTGAATTGACAAAAGTACAATAGCCACGTTTAGGATACAACTAGGTACAGTGAGTGTTTGCTAGTATAATGGCTGAGTTTAAAAAAGTTTGAGTGTGCAATGCAGGCAGATGTCCTGCAAATAACGTTCCAATACTGTGAATTGACAAAAGTACAATAGCCACGTTTAGGATACAACTAGGTACAGTGAGTGTTTGCTAGTATAATGGCTGAGTTTAAAAAAGTTTGAGTGTGCAATGCAGGCAGATGTCCTGCAAATAACGTTCCAATACTGTGAATTGACAAAAGTACAATAGCCACGTTTAGGATACAACTAGGTACAGTGAGTGTTTGCTAGTATAATGGCTGAGTTTAAAAAAGTTTGAGTGTGCAATGCAGGCAGATGTCCTGCAAATAACGTTCTAATACTGTGATTTGACAAAAGTACAATAGCCACGTTTAGGATACAACTAGTTACAGTGAGTGTTTGCTAGTATAATGGCTGAGTTTAAAAAAGTTTGAGTGTGCAATGCAGGCAGACGTGCTGCAAATAACGTTCCAATACTGTGAATTGACAAAAGTACAATAGCCACGTTTAGGATACAACTAGGTACAGTGAGTGTTTGCTAGTATAATGGCTGAGTTTAAAAAAGTTTGAGTTTGCAATGCAGGCAGATGTCCTGCAAATAACGTTCCAATACTGTGAATTAACAAAAGTACAATAGCCACGTTTAGGATACAACTAGTTACAGTGAGTGTTTGCTAGTATAATGGCTGAGTTTAAAAAAGTTTGAGTGTGCAATGCAGGCAGACGTGCTGCAAATAACGTTCCAATACTGTGAATTGACAAAAGTACAATAGCCACGTTTAGGATACAACTAGGTACAGTGAGTGTTTGCTAGTATAATGGCTGAGTTTAAAAAAGTTTGAGTGTGCAATGCAGGCAGACGTGCTGCAAATAACGTTCCAATACTGTGAATTGACAAAAGTACAATAGCCACGTTTAGGATACAACTAGGTACAGTGAGTGTTTGCTAGTATAATGGCTGAGTTTAAAAAAGTTTGAGTGTGCAATGCAGGCAGATGTCCTGCAAATAACGTTCCAATACTGTGAATTAACAAAAGTACAATAGCCACGTTTAGGATACAACTAGGTACAGTGAGTGTTTGCTAGTATAATGGCTGAGTTTAAAAAAGTTTGAGTGTGCAATGCAGGCAGATGTCCTGCAAATAACGTTCCAATACTGTGAATTGACAAAAGTACAATAGCCACGTTTAGGATACAACTAGGTACAGTGAGTGTTTGCTAGTATAATGGCTGAGTTTAAAAAAGTTTGAGTGTGCAATGCAGGCAGATGTCCTGCAAATAACGTTCCAATACTGTGAATTGACAAAAGTACAATAGCCACGTTTAGGATACAACTAGGTACAGTGAGTGTTTGCTAGTATAATGGCTGAGTTTAAAAAAGTTTGAGTGTGCAATGCAGGCAGATGTCCTGCAAATAACGTTCCAATACTGTGAATTGACAAAAGTACAATAGCCACGTTTAGGATACAACTAGGTACAGTGAGTGTTTGCTAGTATAATGGCTGAGTTTAAAAAAGTTTGAGTGTGCAATGCAGGCAGATGTCCTGCAAATAACGTTCCAATACTGTGAATTGACAAAAGTACAATAGCCACGTTTAGGACACAACTAGGTACAGTGAGTGTTTGCTAGTATAATGGCTGAGTTTAAAAAAGTTAGAGTGTGCAATGCAGGCAGATGTCCTGCAAATAACGTTCCAATACTGTGAATTGACAAAAGTCCAATAGCCACGTATAGGATGCCACTAGGTACACTGAGTGTTTGCTAGTATAATGGCTTCGTTATAATTAGTTGGAGTGTGCAACGCAGGCAGATGCGCTCTGCAAATGTCTTGGCACTAGTGGGACTATAGCAAAGTCCAATAGCCACGTATAGGATGCCACTAGGTACACTGAGTGTTTGCTAGTAAAATTGCTTAGTTTAAAAAACTTGGAGTGTGCAATGCAGGCAGATGTGCTCTGCTAATGTCTTTGCACTAGTGGGACTATAGCAAAGTCCAATAGCCACGTTTAGGATGCCACTAGGTACACTGAGTGTTTGCTAGTAAAATTGCTTAGTTTAAAAAAGTTGTAGTGTGCAATGCAGGCAGACGTGCTCTGCAAATGTCTTTGCACTAGTGGGACTATAGCAAAGTCCAATAGCCACGTATAGGATGCCACTAGGTACACTGAGTGTTTGCTAGTAAAATTGCTTAGTTTAAAAAAGTTGTAGTGTGCAATGCAGGCAGACGTGCTCTGCAAATGTCTTTGCACTAGTGGGACTATAGCAAAGTCCAATAGCCACGTATAGGATGCCACTAGGTACACTGAATGTTTGCTAGTATAATGGCTTACTTAGAATGAGTTGGAGTGTGCAGAGGACAAGAGGGTACAGTGGCAGGATTGTGGTGCTCTGGGTAGAGGAATGGAAGCCTGCCTTTCTATTCCCTCCTAATGGTGAAATGCAGGGAGGAAATCCCTGACCTGGGCTACACAGACGCTGTTGCTGTTTGCAGGACCTGTCACTTATGGCTCTCTGACCCTGCCGCTTTGAGCCCTTAAAAGGACTGCTAGAATGTGCTCTCCCTAAGCTGTCTAACGCTGTGTATGCAGCGCATACAGTTGTATCGGCTATAGGACTCAGGAGGACGGAGCTGCGACACTGATGTCTGACACCAAAGACGCAGAAGGCAGATAATGGCGTTCGTGAAGAAAATGTCCGGTTTTATAATGCAGGGACATGTGACATGCAGATCCTATCACACATGCCGTTGCTTCTCTGGCTCAAAGTCCACTTAGGTGTGTGTGTGTCTGTGATTGGCTGACATGCTGGCCCGCCCCACAAGACGCGCGCGCTTAGGGAAGGAAGACAAGAAAAAAAAAAAAAAAATGGCGATCGCCATTATAGAAACAGCAGTGATCTGAAGGCGCTGTTCACGCACACTATACACTGAAATGTGATAATAGTTTGATTCACAGAGTGACTTACACTATTACAGCAGAAACCAAGATAGGATTTTGCTGTTTTTTGGCTGCTAGAACCGTTCTCGAACGTTTCTAGAACTATCGAGCTTTTGCAAAAAGCTCGAGTTCTAGTTCGATCTAGAACATGCCCCAAAATCACTCGAGCCGCGAACTGGAGAACCACGAACCACGAACCGCGCTCAACTCTAGTCATCGTCACTCTCAATCTTGGTAGATTCCTCAAAATTGGTGAACTGCACAGATGTCAGACATTCATGGTTACTCATCAGTTCTTCTGTGTGGAGGCTGACCAGAATGCCGATGGGCATTTTGGAGCTGGTATTCAACTACAGAACTCTGCTGTCCATAAAGCCCTGCCAACATAATGTTAAGTTCCAGTATGTGGACAGATCACCAATCAGTTGGTGAGCTGGCCCTTGCAAGTGCTGATGCAGCACTTTAAGACCAGCTGCAGCTGTAGAGGACTTGTAGAAATTGACACACATGTGGCACACCTTCAAAATTAGCTCAGGCAAATCTGGTTAGGTACCGAGAAAGTGCTTAACTATTAATTTGAGTACATGGGCCAGACACGGTAAATGTGTCAGCTTGGCAAGCTTTAGTGCTGCCCCTGGGTTATGGCCATTATCACATATGAGCATTCCTGGTTGGTGGATCAACTTAGAAAGCCACAGTTCTGTCTGCGGTGGTGTGCTGTTTGACACTGAAAGGTTTGAGTTTCAGCAGAGCCTGTTGCTGCCTCTTCGAGGCAGTGCTGCAATGATTTCAGCATATGACTGATAGTGACAGTAATTTGGAGATGGAAGAGGAGGAGGTGGGGGTTTAGGAACTGATTAAAAGGGTGTAGGAAACCATGATGTAACTATGCCCCGCAATTCTAGGTGTCACTAACACGTGTACCATCCCAGGCTCCAACTTGGTTACCCAGTGTGCCATTGGTGAAATGGTCACAAGCACTTGTCCACATCTCCATGATTAAGTGGACCTTCCCACTAACTGCATTGTTGAAGGCATGAGTGTTGTTATGGGGTATGTGTGGGATGGCACACCGGGAGATATATTGGCAGCTGGGGACCGAGTACCAAGGTACAGTCATCAGGTTGCGGAAAGCCTCAGTGTCCTCAAGCCTAAATGGCAACGTATCCAGGGTAAAAAATCTGGAAATTATGGGATTTAGTGTTTGGGCCTGTGGGTGGTTGGCTGCATGTTTCTGCTTGCATTACAAAGCCTGGGGTAGAAACAACTGCACTCTATGCTGGGAAGAGGAAGTGGACATGATTGCTGATAGTGATTGCGAATGTGCAAAAACAGATTCAGGGAAGGAGGCAAGCATGCCTGTGTGGCGCCCCTGACCTGGTCAGGCACCACAGAGTACTGCACCCATGCTGGGTCAGTACAACACAGGTAATCCCAGAGGCTGACTAGGGTAAGCACACACGGAACACTAGTAACCAGGAGCACACACAGCTAGAGGGGACCACTGAGCAGACTCAGGTAGGGGGCGTGGCCCTCGCCTCCCAGCTAGTGGTGGGTGGTGTCACTGGGAACAAGGGAGTTGTGCAGAGGCAGCCAAAGGAGAAGGAAGTGGAGGAGTCACGTCTGGAGGGCAGAGCAGTGGAGCAGGGCCCTTCCAGACACTGCACCATTCGTGGCTGCTGGCGGGGGAGAAAGGGCCACTTGGTAGTGCCGCCCGAAAACCATCTGGTGCAGAGAGGTGGTTGAGTACGGGGACTGCCAGTAGACCCTGCCCGCACGGGGTACAGGTCCCCAGAGCAGGGGCCCATTCAGTTGGCCTGCTCAACTTGCCGGTGAGGGCACTTTATGCACCTCACCAAACTTACACAGAGTCTGCAGCTCCAGCAGCAACGAGGGGGACCCATAAGTAACAGAAGGCAAGCAGCCAGAATTACTTGGTCCACGCTGCCCGCAAACGGGCCAGAAAGGGTAGAACGGCGTATGTGACTTCCCTGGGTGATCCCAGCAAGACTTCAATTCGGGGTCACCTCAAAACAAGAAGGGCTAGGAAGGCGAGTCAGCAGTCACCCCTACATCAGCCAAAGGGATATCTGGTTCCACCTGGTCCACCATAGCATCGCCCAGGTTAACTCACCCCTGCCCCCTGAAAGTGAGTAAAAACACTGAAAGACATTGCTGTTTTGTGTGTGAGTTCTTCTGTGATCTGTGGTACTACACACTTACACTGGGCCCTGAGGCCAGCCTCAGCCTCTCGGGAGGCTACAACATCTGACTGCATCGAACATCACCCTAGGCATCACCCTAAACTGCAGTGGCGGTCACCCCCTGACCACAAATACCAAGAGTGGCATCACGAATCCCCCATTGAAGTTAACCTACCTGTGACCAGAAGATTACCCAGCCTGTGGAAACCCTGCGGCGTCCGGCATCAGAAGGTAATGCGGGGCTCCACACCTGCATCCTGGATATCGGATGTACCAGCACCTAGTACAGGGGAAAAGGCAGTAGTGTCACCCACAGAGAATGATTGTGAACCCAGGTGTTGACCTTGAATCTTGGTGCGTGTGGGTGCTCTGGAGAATGACAGTTGTTTGACTTCTACTGCTAGCCCCCCCCCACTGCCTCTTGATGCCTGTTGTGGTGCTGTGGATCCCTCCCCGCCTGAGCTGCTGTCCTTTCTCTGCATGCCACCTTTCCAGGTTGGGTCAGTGACTTCATCATCCACCACCTCCTATTGCACTTTCGCACTCTAATCCTCCTTCTGACTTCTAGACTTTATATGACTTGCTAGCAACTGTTTCTCATCATTATCCACCTTTTAAGACAGTATTTGCCATTCCCCACCATCGCCTTCTCCTGACCATGACTGCTCACATATTTGGGCATGACTGCACATTATCTCCTCATGTGCATCTCAAAACATGGATGGTGAGAGGCCAGAAGAAGACATAAATGGAAAAGTAAAGAGCTCCTCGGAGTGTCCACGTGTGGTGTCACCTGTCTGCTAAGATTCGTCATGTTGGGAGGAATGAGGATCAGGGCAAGGATTATATGACTCTTGACTAGGCAAGCTGGACAGTGTGTTATTTATAAATTCACTAAATGGGCCCTATTACAAGGAACACAGCACCAAGCCGACTTTATATCATTACTGATCAAAATCAGGACAAGTGCCAAACCAATTCAATTGTAAAATCTATTTTATTAAACACATTATTAAAATTCAATGAACAATAAAATATAATATAAGCAGGTGTTCCCCAACTGGTTTCACCTGTAAACCACTGTAATATTACCCATATACTGTATATGAATTACATAACATAAATTGAAAATATCTATCAACAATCAAGGTTTAATCCCATCAGTGCTACCTAGGGCTATTCCAAGTAATATATCCCATCACAATAAAGTCCTATCTATAGACTGGGCTAACTTTGAAAGCCTGGTGTAATAAGATAAGTCACAATACTTACAAATATAGAGTAAACAGAGGCCTCGGGGGGAAACCAGGCGCCTCGATGCGGGTTTTACTCTCGTTTCCTCAGGAGGCGTGTGGACCACGTTTTCGGTCCCACTGGACCTTCCTCAGTTGCACTGTATACAAAACAATATATAATTTCAGTATATGTACAAATATAAATAATATATACAATACTAAAAAAAATACATCAAGATGACAAAAATGAGCAGAAATTAAATAAGAATAAAAAATAAATAATAAGAAATAAAAAATAAAAATGAAAAATAATAAATTACATAGTGTACTCAGTGAAAAATACATATATTTACATATATATACATATGCACAAAAGGTAAACATTGCTTTATATTACAAGACCCAAAGGAGAGAGTAAAGAATACCAGAGGGGAGATATGAGTATGAGTAAGGATACATGCAAAATAGCAGTAGAAATGAACATATACTGAAGTAAAGGTAATGTAATTATGTATATTTTTAAATTCTGACCAGTGTCACTTTATGATGTAAAAACTCTGAGTACTTCAAAGCATCCCAGTGATTCTGAGACTGTTTATTCGAGACATATTGTACTTTATGATAGTGGTATATTTTGGCAAAATTTTGAAATGGCCGCAATTTTCAAACTTTTAAATTGTATGCCCTTCAACCAGAGAGATATGTTGCACAAACTAGTTAATAAATAACATTTCCCACATGTCTACATTAGTGATGAACCACCCCCTAGTGTTCAAGTTCCGTTCATTGAACGGCGGGTGTGTTCGTCGAACATTCGAAGAACGTTCGACGAACACCTTCAAACCCCATTGAAAACAATGGCAGGCAAACACAAACACATACAAACACATTATACATATACACATACAGTTATCAAACATTGCCATTATACTTACAGGTCCCACGATGCGTCCTGCAGACTCTGTCTCCCGCCGCTTCTCCTTCCAATCATCGCTGTGCCCTCCCGGTAACCAGCAGTGATGATAGGACCCTCCGTGACGTCATAGCATGTGACCAGTCACGTGAGTGTGTGTTATCTCATTGACTACAGACTGGTCACATGGCTATGACATCATGCTAGGTCCTGTCAGTGCATCTTTCTGGTATGTGGTGCTTGTTCGAGCATCTCCGTGTACCGGCGAGATGCTTGGGCACATGCTTGGCTCCCCATTCCAGCATATCGGCGCTCTTTACAGAGTCAGCCCACATGCAGGGACTGTATCCACAGCTGGTGAATAGCAGCGCCGGGAATCAGGTGATCGGATATCACCGCTGCTATAGTAACCCGCCTGTCAGGTTACTATTGCAATGGTGGCAGCGGTGACATCACCGCTTACAACCCGCAGCCTCTGCTCACTCACTGAGTGATTAGACTGCACGGGAGCAGCAGCGTCTTCTTCCCATGCAGTGCTGTCTGATGTAGCAGAGCTGCATGGGTTGAAGGAGAAAGAAGACAGAAAATCAGGATCATGGAGGGATGGGGGGGTGAGAGGGAGTAATAAACATGGAGTCTCTAAGTGTGTCTGTGTATTTATTTCTATTAAAGTATTTTTTCTCTGTGTGGTGTCTTTTATTAAACCCTTTATTGGAGATTCTTAATGGCCGGGTCAAACTTGCCTGACATTAAGAATCTCTGGCTTAATAAAGTAAAACAAGTAACTAGTAAAACAAAGCTAGTTTTAACCCCTTATTACCCAGCAAGCCACCCGGCATCAGAGCTGCTGGAAGAATTGGATACAGCACCAGATGATGGCACTTCTATGAAAGCCCTATTTTCTGGGGTGGCTGCCAGCTGAAATTTACAGCGGAGGGGCCCAGAAAGCTTGGGTCAACCTGAGATTCCAATTCCCAGCTGCTTAGTTGTACCTGGCTGGACACAAAAATGGGGCGAAGCCCATGTAGTTTTTTTTTTTTTAATTATTTCATGATATTCATGAAATAATTAAAAAAAATGGCTTCCCTATATTTTTAGTTCCCAGCCGGGTACACATAGGCAGCTGTGGGTTGGGGGCAGCCGAACCTGCCTGCTGTACCTGGCTCACATACAAAAATATCGCAAAGCCCATGTCATTTTTTTTTAGTTTTTTGCCAAAAATAAAATAAAAAATGCTTCCCTGGATTTTCCATTGCCAGTGAAGGTAACACCAAGCAGTGGGGGTTAGCAGCCAGTAGCTGCTTGGATTACCCTTAGCTACCAATATTAAAAATTCAGCGGGAGCCCACGTATGTTTTTTTTTTAGTTATTTATTTAAATAACTAAAAAAAATGGTCTTCCCTGTATTTTGATTGCCTGACATCACAGTACTGTAAAAAGAAATCATTAAAAAAAATGACGTAGCGCTCCACGGTATTTTTGATTCTCAGCGCAGATAAAGCAGACAGCTACGGGTTGCCTCCCCCATCTGTCTGGCGTTACCGTGGCTGGCAATCAAAATACAGAGAAGCCCATTAATTGTTTTTTATTTAACAAAATAGTTAAAAAACAAAATGCGTGAGCTCCCGCTGTGTTTTGATCGCCGGTCAGGTAAAGCCAGGCAGCTGGGGGCTGGGATTCTCGGCAGCCCACAGCCACCCCTGGAAATGACGCATTGTTTCTTAGTGCCATTTCCAGGCACTTTATCTGGCTCGTCCAGCGGCCGTGATGGCGATGGCTCGCTGGGTAATAAAGGGGTTAATACCAGCTTTGTATTCTCAGATGGTACTAAACCCGAAAATCATGGTGTCACGCCAAAATAGACATGGCCATCATGAATTTCTAGTAAAGATAAAAAAAAACAACAAACAGAAAAATATTTTTATTAGAAATAAAACACAACACAATTAGTGACTCCATCTTTATTGAAGTAAAGAACCCCCACCACCCTCACTCTGCTGTAGTCCTGGGTTGTCCAGTCCGGTCCAATCCGGATCCAATATCATCTGATCAGTTTGCTGAAAGGCAAAGCGGTCAAAAGATGTGTCAGGTGTTCAAGGACCTGAATCACATGACACATCAGCTGATTGTGTAAAAGACATTCATACAATTAGCTGATGCATCAGTGCAAAAAAAAAAAAAAGAAATAGAAAGAGAGAGGGAGGAAGAGAGAGAGAAAGAGAGAGAGAGAAAGAGAGAGAGAAAGAGAGAGAGAGAAAGAGAAAGAAAGAGAAAGAGAGAAAAAGAGAGAGAAAGAGAGAGGAGATGGAGAGAGAGAGGAGAGAGAGAAGAGATAGAGGAGAGAGAGAGAAGAGAGGGAGGAGAGAGAGAGAGGAGAGAGAAGAGAGATAGGCGAGAAAGAGAGAAGAGAGAGAAGAGAGAGAAAGAGAGAAGGAGAGAGAGAGAAAAAAAGAGAGAGAGAGAAAGAGAGAGAGAAAGAGAAATAGAGAGAAGAGGGGAGAGAAGAGGGAGCAGAGAAAGAGAAGAGAGGAGAGAGAGAGAGAAGAGAGAGAGAACAGAGAGGAGAGAGAGCGAGAGAGTGAGAGAGATAAAGAGAGAAGAAAGAGAAGAGAGGAGAGAGAGAAGAGAGAGAAGAGAGGAGAGAGAGAGAAGACAGAGGAGAGAGAAAAGAGAGAGAGAGAAGAGAGAGATAAGAAAGGGAGAGAAGAGAGGAGAGAGAGAGAAGAGAGGAGAGAGAGAGAAGAGAGAGAAGAAAGAGAGAGAAGAGAGAGAGATAGAGAAGAGAGAGAGAAGAGAGAGAGAAGAGAGAGAGAAGAGAGAGAAGAGGGAGATAAGAGAGAGAGAGGAGAGAGTGAGAAGAGAAAGAAGAGAGAGAGAGGGACACGCAGGCACTACCGCCCCCATCATCATCCCCGCACACACCCCGACAATACTGCACACATCATCATCACCGCACACACCCCGACACTACTGCACACATCATAATCATTGCACACACCCCGGCACTACCGCACACATCATCATCCCCGCACACATGCAGGCACTACCTCAGTGAAGTCTCCGGTGACAGCGTGGCTCAGTTCAGTTGCTGCGTGGAGCTGACACAGAGCGCTCCCTGTCAGCTTCATGTAGCAGAGCTGAAAGCGTCGTGTGGATTACTTCGGACCTGGATTGTTGTTTGGGGATTAATAGAGTGGTAAAAGAGAGTTTTTTTGTCTTTTATTCCAAATAAAGGATTTTTCGTTATGTGTGTTTATTTACTTTCACTTAAACGTTAATCATGGAAGGTATCTCGGGGAGACACCTGCCATAGGACTTATTACCCCGATTGCCACCGCACCAGGGCAATTCGGGATGAGCCGGGTAGAGTCCCAGGACTTTCACATCTAATGGATGAGGCAATTCCGGGCGGCTGCTGGTTGGTATTGTTAGGGTGGCTGTGATTGGTTGCAGTGAGACAGCTGTCACTCAGCGTGGGGGCGTGTCTGACTGCAACCAATCATGGGCGCTGGTGGATGGGGAAAGCAGGGAATACCAGATTGAATAATGAGCGGCAGCCATTTTCAAAAGAGGAAAAGCCGCCGGAGCTTTGTGACAGCCGTGCAGCTGATTGGGGAGTAGGAAAGAGAGAGAAAATGTGCTGGGGACGCAGGACGCATGCAAATACACAATGTGCGCACATAGCCTTACTGTGAAAAGCCACTCTTTTGGTGATCGAACCGTTATCGAACGGTAATTCGAACGGTCGAACGTAAAGCAAATCGTTCGAGTTCGTCGAACTACTCGAACACCGCACAAAACAACTCAAATTTGAATTTGGTGAACGGTTCGATTCGAACATTGCTCATCTCTAGTATACATTACATAAACACAATTTTTAAAACATTATATTTGTTGTACAGAAGTTAGAACTGTTCAAGTTTTATCAGCAATTTCTCATTTTACCAAGATAGGGCCAAGTCTGTGATACACAGAGATGAGAGAATCTGTAATAGAAGGGACTGTTTGTATGCAGTGAAGCGCTCACTGGAATGGGAACTCATCCATCTCCACTCAGCAACCCTGAAATCCCACCTTAGTTTTTTAGTCAGGCTAGTATGCCAGGGTTGTCTGTTGGATGAGCGTGTTTTGGTATGCATGAGTGGAAGGTGCCAAACCAAGAGCTATAGTTAATGTGCTGTTATATAAAGTGGCAACAGCATCTGCATTATTTAAGGAAGCTATGTCTGCAAGAGGGACAAGGGACTCCAAAAGTGAGTGTAAATCAAGATGTTTGAGATTTCTGCAAGGGTGTGTATGTTTGTGGGGTGTGAATTGAGTACTAGGAGAAGATAGGGAAGAGATTGTAAGTAGGTTGTGGTCACATAGGGGGAAAGGTGAGTTTTAGAGGTTAGATAGGGAAAAGAGGCAGGTGAAGATGAGGCCCAGCATTTGGCCATCTTTATAAGTTTAGAGACAGCTGAGTGCGAGGTGTCAATGGGGATGTTGAAGTCACCCATGATGTTGGTGGGGATGGCAGTGGAAAGGAAATGTAGTAGTCAGATGGTGAAGTGGTCGAGAAAGGTAGTGGCTTCGCCGTAGGGGATGGTAAATGACAACGAGTTGGATATTGAAGGGGGAGTAGATATGGGTGGAGTGCACCTCAAAAAAGGGGATAGTAACTGAGGGTGGCAATGGAATTGGGGTGAAGGAACAGTTATCGGACACAAGAAAGCCAACACTTCCACTATGCTTGTTGTTGGGGCTGGGTATGTGAGAAAGACGGAAACCAGCATAAGAAAGTGCAGCAAGAGAGGCTGTCTCAGAGGTAGTGATCCAGGTTTCTGTGATGGCGAGGAAGGAGAGTTTGTTAGTGTTGAAAAGGTCATGGATGTATGAAAGTTTATTGCAAACAGAGCGAGCGTTCCATAGAGCTCCTGTTAGAGGGACTGGGGGAATGGGGACTGGGTGAATGGGTATAAGGTTAGAAGGGTTGCAGAAATTTGTAATAGATTGCAGTTGGGGGCTAGAAGTGGCTGTGGAAATATGTTGTGGAGGACCAGGATTTGGAGAGTTATCACCAGCAATGAGGAGAAGCAAGGAGAGTGTTATTAAGTGGCAATAGGAGAGGGCGTGAGGTGGCCGTGTGTGTCTGGAGGCAGAGGGTTTTAGGTGGAATAACTGATATGAGGAGAAGATGAGATGGGTGGGGAGGATGGAGGGAAAGATGACCAGTTCATTACTGGGTTTAAGAATTAGGGGGATTATTAAGCGGTGAAGTATTTTAGGGGTGATAGTGAAGAGAAAGAGAAACATTCTTTACAGTGACTATGTATCCAGTTACCTTCAGGTACAGTATGTTATGTTATGTCTAGCACTGTACATAAAGGAAAAAAATGCCCTCTGCTATCTCTATTATTGTGCATCTGTGGTGCCCCTGAGGCTTCAGTCGCCACAGGCTACTGCATTTCTCTTAAGATAGAAAAAACAAAAAGCCAGCACCAAATGTGCACTTCCGCACTAAACATTCCAAACTGTACTTATTATAAAAAAATTTTGAGATTTTTGGCAAAAAATTGCAATTTCTTGAGCTGCCTCGCCACGTCACGGCAAATCTCATTTGAGGCAGTCCTACACTAAAATATTTTTATAAAATGTGCCATACGGCCTCACATATGAATAGTAGAACTGCTCTCAGCAGCACTCACCTGGTCTATTTCAATCCCGTACCCATGACTGAGTCATGGCTGTGGGCGGGACAGGTCCAAGCAAATGCTGCATGAAGTAAATAGCCTGTGGACAAAGCCTGATGACTTAATGTGAACAGTCACCAACCGCCAAAATCTAGACAGATGGAATACATTCCAAATTGGGGTGCATAGCATGGTGGGGGTCAGCCACCGACCAATTCAATGAAGAAAAAACAAAAAGCCAGCACCAAATGTGCACTTCCGCACTAAACATTCCAAACTGTACTTATTATAAAAAAAAATTTGAGATTTTTGGCAAAAAATTGCAATTTCTTGAGCTGCCTCGCCACGTCACGGCAAATCTCATTTGAGGCAGTCCTACACTAAAATATTTTTATAAAATGTGCCATACGGCCTCACATATGAATAGTAGAACTGCTCTCAGCAGCACATTCTTTACAGTGACTATGTATCCAGTTACCTTCAGGTACAGTATGTTATGTTATGTCTAGCACTGTACATAAAGGAAAAAAATGCCCTCTGCTATCTCTATTATTGTGCATCTGTGGTGCCCCTGAGGCTTCAGTCGCCACAGGCTACTGCATCTCTCTTAAGATGTAGTACTCATCTTGGGTAAGGAGAGGTTAATCGCTGGTATTTCTGACATTCACACGTAAAGCACAGTTAGGTGCTTTCCCACTGGGGGCATGGCCTGGGGTAGAAAGGCAGGTGGCCATCACGAAGCATGGGACTTTCCCGCTCACTGGGACAGCCACCTAGGAAGTAGGCAGTGGGCACCACATTGGGAAAAGGGAAGGAGCATTTTCACACATAGTCAGTTAGCCCTGGGCACAGCTTGGGGTGAGGAGCACAGTCGGGACTTCGGTCCAGGAAAACATTCTCTCTACCTTCACACTTCTGGGAACACTACAAGACCCGTGGCTTGTAGTAGACTGCTCGGCCCAGGTTCTCTACAGCTACACGGGATTCAAGGGTTTGCAAAGAGTGCAGGAAACATCCGCAGCCCGTTCCACATTCCACCTACACCAGGATTGGAGGGACCCTGACCAGAAAGGACTCACACTGGGAACACCGGTGGTGACCTCGAATTGCTCGGTATCGACTGGGGCCCATTACGGTGGTGACCGGCATCTCCTGAGTGAACCAAGACTGTGAGTAAAAGAAACCTTGAACCCGCAGAGACTGTGACCGCCTGTCCTTGCTGGCTTCGGCGCCCACCATTACTACTCCCCTCAGCATCCTCCCCGGGGACCATCAGCCCCGGAGGACAGCAACAGCAGTGGAGGTTATTCCCTGGCCACGTACCTCAGGTGGTGTCACGAAACCAACATCCCTCAACACCCCCCTTCTTTATTGTACACCTCAGGGCTACAAAACCGGGCAAAGGGCCACCCATAACATCCCAGTGACCTGACATCATCGGCCCGGTGACGAGTACTACAACCCATTCCCCATGGGTGCTACACATCTACAAAGCACTTTTGTATGAACAACATGACCTATGACATGATCTGTTAAAAGGGGAACATGAGACATGTCAGATAATACATCAGGTATAGGTGAGGGGGGTCACACCTTGTAAACTGCGTGGTGCCCTCAGTACTCTTAATCCGCCTTTGACTTTAGATCATACTAAGTCATTATGTTCCTTTAAGGAAATGTATGTGTTTGATAAAACAAGTCTTGTGGATCCTTGTCCTGTGGGCACTGTTCTGAATATGCATTCTTGCATACCACAAAGTTTACCAATGTAGCTAGTAATGGATGAATTAAAAGTAAACACCCTTTCTCATTTGGCACTATAGTCAAACATCAGTTTGCCGCATTTTGGGACTGTCTAAAAAAGATGAGTACTGTCAGGACAAAGGCCACACAATATTAATAGTGAAGCTGTTGGCTTCATTCAAGTGAAGAGCTCCATTGCGGCTCTGCCAGCATTCCCGTAACAATACATTTCTTGGGAGATTATGACAGAAGCCTTGATAGCTAGTTTACAGAGATCACTGTATTAATGTGAACCTCGCTTAAACAAAATGTATAAATTGTCTAATATTATTAAATATTATTAAATAAAGATTTTTTTTTCTACGTTGGATGATACGTCCATTTTGTTCCATATGTTGTAGTAAATCTTGTCCTCATGTTGGATTGAGATAATTTATAGGTTATATAAAGTTAATATCAAACGTACCTTCCACAGCAGCCATGTGAAAGTTGATTGATTGAACTAAAGTAATAACAAAATCCACATAATGTAAATGTAGATGAGCTGCTGTGAGCTGCATAAGTACTTCTAATGCTAATCCTGCTGAAGTGTTGGCTAGTTCAGAGTGTGGGTCTTAAAAGCCAAACACTTCGTTCCTGATTTCTCCTACGTGTTTTCTTCCTGTAAATATCAGTCATAATGACATTTTAACAGTGAATACTTAAAGTAAAACTTTACTCTTGAATGACTTTTTACAACATTTCGTTTCAGTTCATGCATAAAGTCACTTTGTAAATATTTCACTTTACTTATCTTTTATTCTGTGCTGGACCTCTGCCCATGCCATTTGCATGAGGTGTCAGGCAAGATAAACAATAGATTACACACTGCAATGACTGGGACTGGAGGTAACCCATTGTTTTTAAACTTCTATGCATCTAACTAGAGATGAGCAAGTTGATTCAATGCCGATCAAATTCATGTAAAATTTTAGCACGTTGCTGTACTTGGTAAATTCGAACAAATTGTGATTCGATTTGGGTGAACCGGTAAGAAAATGCCCACCAGCATTTTACAAAAAGTAGAATATTCCATCAGCTACAGAAGATTCATATGACCTCAGATGTGGCCATGCAGAATTCATCTTAAAGTTTACAGCTCTTTTATCATGTGGTGCAGCCAACAGGAAAAACTATCAAAGCCCATATAAAAGCTTAGGAATGGAATGCAGCAGCCATTTTAGAATTATTCTGTATAATGAGTGGAGGCAGCTTAGCAAATGAGATAGGGAGATAAAACATTGGACAAATACTAGTCACCATGCATTGTACAACAGCAACAGTGAAGAAGATGAGTGTAGTAGCGTATGAATATTACAGATTCATTTGACAAAAGCGTGAGCATCAGTTTCAGTGTAATGAACCCCTTTATGATGCAGCCAATTTCCTTTTTTCTATTTTTTAGTTTTTTGCCCCCTTCTTCCAAGAGCTATAACCATTTTATTTTTCCTTCCATGTAGATGTGTTAGGCCTGAATGAGTTTCTCTTCTGATTTATACCATTCATTTTACCAAATAATATAATTATGACTTAGTTTTTTGGGAAATTGTTTTTGCAGCCTGCATTGTTTAGAAAAATTGACCTGTCAATATGATTGTCCTCATCAGCACAATTACAGTGATACAAAGTTTGTCCAGTTTTTTATTATTTTAGTAGTGACAAAAAAAATCAGAAATCTGATAATATTTTCTTAATTTGTTACTACAGATAAGGTGATTTTCTGGATTTATTTTCACATTTTGTCTCTCATAGTTGTGGTCTACAAATAATGTTAATTACAGGCTTTGCCCATCTTTTTAAATGGGAGAATGTGCACAATTGGTGGATGACTAAATACTTTTTTCCCCACTGTAATAATAAATAAAAAAAATCTATGAAAATGAACAAATGAAAGTCAGACATTGCTTTTCAACCATGCTTCTACAGAAGTTTTTTAAAAATAAAACTCATGAAATTGGCCTGGACAGAAATGATGGTACCCTTAACTTAATATTTTGTTGCACAACCTTTTGAGGCAATCACTGCAATCAAACAATTCCTGCAACTGTCAATGAGACTCCTGCACCTCTCAACAGGTATTTTGGCCACTCCTCAAGAGCAAACTGCTCCAGTTGTCTCGTGTTTGAAGGTTGCCTTTTCCAGACGGCATGTTTCATGTCTTTCCAAAGATGCTCAATAGGATTTAGGACAGGGCTCATAGAAGGCCACTTCAGAATAGTCCAATGTTTTCCTCTTAGCCATTCTTGGGTGTTTTTAGCTGTTTGTTTTGGGTCATTATCCTGTTGTAAGACCCATGACCTGCGACTGAGACCAAGCTTTTTGACACTGGGCAGCACATTTCTCTCTTGAATCCCTTTATAGTCTTGAGATTTCATTGTGCCTTGCACAGATTTTATTCAAGATACCCTGTGCCAGATGCAGCAAAGCAACCCAGAACATAACAGAGCCTCCTCCCTGTTTCACAGTAGGGACAGTTTTCTTTTCCTGATATGCTTTATTTTTCCGTCTGTGAACATAGAGCTGATGTGTCTTGCCAAAAAGTTCCATTTTTGTCTAATTTGTCCATAGAACATTAAACTAGAAGCTTTATGACTTGTCAACATGTAGTTTGGCAAATTCCAGTCTGGTTTTTTATGATTTTTTTCAACAATGGTGTCCTCCTTGGTTGTCTCCTATGAAGTCCACTTAGGTTCAAACAACGATAGATGATGCAAACTGACACTGATGTTCCATGAACTTGAAGTTAACCTTTAATATCTTTGGAAGTTTTTCTGGGCTATTTTGTTACCATTCGTAATATCCGTCTCTTTGATTTGTCATCAATTTTTCTTCTGACGCCACATCCAGGGAGGTTGGCTACAGTCCCATGGATCTTAAATTTCTGAGTAATGTGTGCAACTGTAGTCACAGGAACATCAAGCTACTTGAAGATAGTCTTATTGCCTTTAGCTTTAACATGCTTGTCTATAATTTTCTTTCTACTCTCCTGAGACACCTCTTTCCTTATCTTCCTCTGGTTCATGTTGAGTGTGGTACACACCATGTCACCAAACAGCACAGTGATTATCTGTAGCCCTATATACAGGTCCACTGACTGATTACAAGATTGTAGGCACCTGCTATGCTAATTAGTGGACACACCTTGATTTAACATGTACATTTTGTCACATTATTTTCATTTATTTTCAGGGGTACCATCATTTCTGTCCTGACCTATTTCAGGAGGGTTTTTTTTGTGTTTTTTTTTAATTCTGTGGAAGCATGGTTGAAAAGTAATGTCTCTGACTTTCATTTGTTCGTTTCCATAGATTTTCTATTTAACACTTTTGTCAGATTCAAGTTGTTTCTGTGACCATTGTGGGTTTTTCTTTCATTCACTAAGCGAGAGGTACCAACAATTTTGACCATTTGTGTATGTCTATTTTTTTTTATTTACCATCATTAGTTTCAATGGAGGAGAAAGAGATGATTTGAATTGTTATATATAGGAGTAGATATATATACTGTGTGTGTAGTCAAAAGACCAGTCAGTATCTTGCATGACCACCATTTGCCAGTGGGCTATCTGCCAAATACAGTCAAAATGGGGATTCATCTGTGAAGAGAACACATTTCCAACATGCCAGATACCATCAAATGTGAGCATTTGCCACACAAGTCGATAACAACAATGAACTGCAGTTAGGTGGAGACTGGAGACCCTGATAAAGATGATGTACATGCAGGTGAGCTTCCTTCAGTTATACAGTTTTTCATGATTTGTGCAGAAATTCTTTGGTTTTGCAAACCGAATGTTTCCGCAGCTGTCCGGATGGCTGGTCTCAGATGATCTTGGAAGGCAAGATGCTGGATGGGGAAGTTCTGAATTAGTGTAGTACACATGGTCTGCAGTTTTGAGGAAAGTTGGATGTACTGCCAGATTTTCTGAAATACCTTTTCGAAATGGCTTATAGTAAAGAAATGAACATTAATTTCTTGGACAACATCTCTGGTGGACATTCCTGTACTCAGCATGCCAATTGCATGCACCTTCAAAACTTTCAACATCTGTGGCATGATGTTGTGTGATAAAACTGCACATTTTAGATTGGCCTTTTATTGTGGCCAGCCTAAGGCACACCTGTGCAACAATGATGCTGCCTAAACAGCACCTTGATATGCCGCCCATGTAAGGTGGATAGATTGTCTCTGCAAAGGTGAAAGGCTTAATAATACAGAATACAGATTTATACAAATTTGTGAACAATACTTGAGAGGCCTTTTGTGTATGTAAAAAAAGGTCTTCAATCTTAAAGTTCAGCTCATGAAAAAATAGGGGCAAAAACAAATGTGTTATGTGTGTCTTTCATTAGTGTGTGTGCGTATATATATATATATATATATATATATTTATATATATATATATATATATATACATACACAGCGTATATATATATATATATATATATATATAGATATATAGATATATAGATACAGTACAGACCAAAAGTTTGGACACACCTTCTCATCTCTAGAACTACTGTTAAAAGTAGAGATGAGCGCGGTTCGTGGTTCTCCAGTTCGCGGCTCGAGTGATTTTGGGGGCTGTTCTAGATCGAACTAGAACTCCAGCTTTTTTGCAAAAGCTCGATAGTTCTAGATACGTTCGAGAACGGTTCTAGCAGCAAAAAACCCAGCTAATTCCTAGCTGGCTTTCCGCTGTAATAGTGTAAGTCACTCTGTGACTCACACTATTATGAAATTTCAGTGTATAGTGTGCGGGAACAGCGCATTCAGATCACTGCTGTATGGATAATGGCGATGGCCATTTTTTTTTTTTTCCTTGTCTTCCTTCCCTAAGCGCGCGCATGTAGTGGGGAGGGCCAGCATGTCAGCCAGTCCCAGACACACACACAGCTAAGTGGACTTTTAGCCAGAGAAGCAACGGCATGTGTGATAAAATGTCCATGTCACATGTCCCTGCATTATAAAAACGAGTATCTGCCCGTCCGGACGCCATTATCTCGTCTGCATCCTTGGTGTCAGACATCACTGGCGCAGCTCCGTCCTGAATCCTATCGCCGATACTGCTCTATGCGCTCCATACACAGCGCTGGACAGCTTAGGGATAGCACTTTCTATCAGTCCTTTTAAGGGCTCAAACCGGCAGGGTCAGAGCCATAGGTGACAGGTCCTGAAAACAGAGTTTAACAGCTACACAAGATGACAGCGTCTGTGTAGCTAAGGTCAGGGATTTCCTTGCTGCATTTCCCCATTAGGAGGGATAGAAAGGCAGGCTGCCTTTCCTCTACCCATAGACCCACAACCCTGGCACTGTACCCTCCTGTCCTTTGCACACTCCATGTCATTGTTACTAAGCCATTATACTAGCAAACACTGAGTGTACCTAGTGGCATCCTAAACGTGGCTATTGGACTTCTGTATAGTTCCACTAGTGCAAAGATATTTGCAGCACCTCTACCTGCATTGCACACTCCAACTCATTGTAGCTAAGCCATTATACTAGCAAACACTGAGTGAACTTAGTGGCATCCTAAACATGGCTGTTGGACGGCTGTATAGTCCCAGTAGTGCACAGATATTTGCAGCACGTCTGCCTGCATTGCACACTCCAACTCATTATAACTAAGCCATTATACTAGCAAACACTGAGTGTACCTAGTGGCATCCTAAACATGGCTATTGGACTTCTGTATAGTCCCACTAGTGCAAGATATTTGCAGCACCTCTCCCTGAATTGCACACTCCAACTCATTGTTACTAAGCCATTATACTAGCAATTTTTGCTGCCAGTTTAAGGGCCGTTGTTGCATTGTCAGGGATATTTATTCTTTATTATTCTGCTGTTAATAAAGCTAGACCACCGCTGCAATCTACACCACCTCTCAGTTTTTACTACCACATTTTCAGTGCACAATCTTGTCGCAATCAACATGAGTGGCAAAATGACAGATGCTGGTGGAAAGGGGAAGAGGCGTGGTGGAAAAGGAAAAAAAGGGTTTGTCCGTGGGGAAGGTGGCAAAGCTCCATTATCATCTGCTGAAGCTAGACCATCTACCAGCAAAAGTAAGATGTCTACTACTTACCGTGGACAATCCGATGTGCTCCCTTTTTTACGGACACGAACAACAGGAACAAAGCTAGATGATGGCCAAAAAAGGAAAATGCTTGAATGGATCTCAAGTGATCAAGTGATCAAAATGAACAAGTCATGGATCCACCAGGAATTTACTACCCCTGTGTCATCCTGGGAGAGTAAATGCTTGTGGATTTGGAATGTGCTTGATGCAAATCTAGCTGTGAAGTGTACAACTAGGGCACAAGTGCTGCCACTGAATGGGTGGGTGTGTGTGGGGCACAATTTTTGGAAAAAAAGGGAGACTCCGCTTGGAGTAACCCTTGATTGCTGTGTTTTTTTAAAATGATCCAAGATGAACAGAGCTGGGATCAGGAAAGACTTTGCTACCTACCCCGGTGTCATCCTGGGGACGGTTAAGAATAGCGTATTTTTGAATGTGCTTGATGCAAATCAAAACATCCTGTTTGCAACTAGGGCACAAGTGCTGCCACTGATAAGGTGTCTGTGTGGCCCAATTTTTTGAAAAAAGGGAGACTCCGCTTGGAGTAACCCTTACTTACATTGTTTTTAAAAGGAGCCAAGATGAACAAGTCATGGTTCAGCAAAGACTTTGCTACCTACCCCGGTGTCATCCTGTGGACGGTTAAGTATGGCGTATTTTTAAATGTGCTTGATGCAAATCTAGCTGTGAAGTGTACAACTGGGGCACAACTGCTGCCACTGAAGGGGTGGGTGTGTGTGGGGCACAATTTTTGGAAAAAAGGGAGACTCCGCTTGGAGTAACCCTTGCTTACATTGTTTTCAAAAGAAGCCAAGATGAACAGAGCTGGGATCAGGAAAGACTTTGCTACCTACCCCGGTGTCATCCTGGGGATGGTTAATTATGGCGTATTTTTTAATGTGCTTGATGCAAATCTAGCTGTGAAGTGTACAACTGGGGCACAACTGCTGCCACTGAATGGGTGGGTGTGTGTGGGGCCCAATTTTTGGAAAAAAAGGGAGACTCCTCTTGCAGTAAACCTTGATTGCTGTGTTTTTTTAAAATGATCCAAGATGAACAGAGCTGGGATCAGGAAAGACTTTGCTACCTACACCGGTGTCATCCTGGGGACGGTTAATTATGGCGTATTTTTGAATGTGCTTGATGCAAATCAAAACATCCTGTTTGCAACTAGGGCACAAGTGCTGCCACTGATAAGGTGTCTGTGTGGCCCAATTTTTTTAAAAAAGGGAGACGCCGCTTGGAGTAACCCTTACTTACATTGTTTTTAAAAGGAGCCAAGATGAACAAGTCATGGTTCAGCAAAGACTTTGCTACCTACCCCGGTGTCATCCTGGGGACGGTTAATTAAGGCGTATTTTTGAATGTGCTTGATTCAAATCTAGCTGTGAAGTGTACAACTGGGGCACAACTGCTGCAACTGAATGGGTGGGTGTGTGTGGGGCCCAATTTTTGGAAAAAAAGGGAGACTCCGCTTGGAGTAACCATTGATTGCTGTGTTTTTTTAAAATGATCCAAGATGAACAGAGCTGGGATCAGGAAAGACTTTGCTACCTACCCTGGTGTCATCCTGGGGACGGTTAAGAATAGTGTATTTTTGAATGTGCTTGATGCAAATCAAAACATCCTGTTTGCAACTAGGGCACAAGTGCTGCCACTGATAAGGTGTCTGTGTGTCCCAATTTTTTGAAAAAAGGGAGACTCCGCTTGGAGTCACCTTGCGGTGTTTTACATGATTTTAGAAGGGCGTGCCATGCCTATATCTGTGTGTCCTCCTCTTTTTCCTTGTCCAGCTGTTTTGTTTTCGCATGAGTATATGTCCTTGTCACTTTCCCATGTGTTTGTGTTGTGTTGTGAGTTGTTTGCCACCTTTTGGACACCTTTGAGGGTGTTTTCTAGGTGTTTTTATGTGTTTGTGAATGCCTGCCATTGTTTCCTATGCAGTTCGATTTCGGTTCGTCGAACGTTCGACGAACCAAACTCGAACGGGTCCTCCGTTCGACGAACCGACCTCGAGCCGAACCGGGACCGGTTCGCTCATCTCTAGTTAAGAGGAGACTTAGGCCTTCAGGGTAAAATAGCTGCTAGGAAACCACTGCTAAGAACAGGCAACAAGCAGAACAGACTTGTTTGGGCTAAAGAACACAAGGAATGGACATTAGACCAGTGGAAATCTGTGCTTTGGTCTGATGAGTCCAAATTTGAGATCTTTGGATCAAACCACCGTGTCTTTGTAGAAAAGGTGAACGGATGGACTTTACATGGCTGGTTCCCACCGTGAAGCATGGAGGAGGAGGTGTGATGGTGTGGGGGTGCTTTGCTGGTGACACTGTTGGGGATTTATTAAAAATTGAAGGCATACAGAATCAGCATGCCTACCACAGCATCTTGCAGCGGCGTGCTATTCCATCCAGTTTGCGTTTAGTTGGACCATCATTTATTTTTCAACAGAACAATGACCCGAAACACACCTCTAGGCTGTGTAAGGGCTAGTTGACTAAGAAGGAGAGTGATGGGGTGCTACGCCAGATGCACTGGTCTCCACAGTCACCAGACCTGAACCCAATCGAGATGGTTTGGGGGTGAGCTGGACCGCAGAGGGAAGGCAAAAGGGCCAACAAGTGCTAAGCATCTCTGGGAACTCCTTCAAGACTGTTGGAAAACCATTTCCAATGACTACCTCTTGAAGCTCATCAAGAGAATGCCGAGAGTGTGCAAAGTAGTAATGAAAGCAAAAGGTGGCTACTTTGAAGAACCTAGTCTATAAGACATATTTTCAGTTGTTTCACACTTTTTTAAGTATTTAATTTCACATGTGTTAATTCATAGTTTTGATGCCTTCAATGTGAGTCTACAACTTTCAGAGTCCTGAAAATAAAGAAAACTCTTTGAATGAGGTGTGTCCAAACGTTTGGTCTGTACTGTATATATACAGTATATACAGTATATATATATATATATATATATATATATATATATATGTATATATATATATATATATATATATATATATATTATATACACAGTATATACACATACATATTATATACACATATACATATTATATACACATTTATATATACACACACGCACACACACATTTATATAATATATGTGTATACACAGTATATATATATATATATATATATATATATATACATATATATCCTCATATATATATATATATATATATATATATATGCATATATTATATAAATGTGTGTGTGTGTGTATATATATACAGTAAATGTGTATACAATATGTATATGTGTATATAATATGTATGTGTATATAATGTGTATATAATATATATATATATATATATATATATACTAGCTGTACTTCCCAGCTTCGCCAGGGTTAATAACTGTTGTTAACAAAATGGAATGTATTAACAAAAATTTATTCTGCACACAAAAAACACAAAACAAATTGATAGAAATGTAATTATTAAAAGGTAAAAATTAAGCTAATAGAAGCATTTCACAACATATACTTCAACACCACAGATATTCCACACAGATTTAACTAAATTGGCCAAGTAATGTGCTCCGTCTGTCTCTTTCCAGGTCTGTCTCTTTCCCTGTCTGTCTCTTTCCCAGTCTGCCTGTCTCTGTCTGTCTTTTTTTGTCTGTCTCTATCTCTCTGTTTCTTTCCCCATCTGTCTCTTTCTAGGTCTTTCTCTTTCCCAGGTCTGTCTCTTTCCCTGTCTGTCTCCCTGTCTCTTTGTCTGTGTCTTTTCTTGTCTGTCTCTTTGCCCGTCTACCTGTCTCTGTCTGTCTCTATTTCTCTGTCTCTTTCCTCGTCTGTCTCTATCAAGGTCTGTGTCTTTCCCCATCTATCTTTGTCTGTCTCTCTGGCTGTCTCATCCTTCCCTGTCGGCCTGTCTCTGTCTCTGTCTGCATGTCTGTCTGTCTCTTTCCCCATCTGTCTCTTTCCCCGTCTGTCTCTTTCCCCATCTGTCTCTTTTCAGGTCTGTTTATTTCCAGGTCTGTCTCTGTCTGTCTCATTCCCCGTAGGTCTCTATCTGTCTTTTTCCCTGTTTGTCTCTATTTCTTTGTCTCTTTCTCTCTTTCTCTTTCCCTGTCTGTCTCTTTCCCTGTCTGTCTCTTTCCCTCTCTTTCCCTGTCTGTCTCTTTCCCTCTCTTTCCCTGTCTGTCTCTTTCCCTCTTTCCCTGTCTGTCTCTTTGTCTCTCTTTACCTGTCTTTGTCTGTCTCTTAACCTGTCTCTCTCTTTCCCTCTCTTTCCCTGTCTGTTTCTTTCCCTCAGTCTCTTTCCCTGTGTCTGTTTCTTTACCTGTCTGTGTCTGCCTCTTAACCTGTCTCTCCCTTTCCCTCTCTTTCCCTGTCTGTCTCTTTCCCTCGGTCTCTTTCCCTGTGTCTGTCTCTTTACCTGTCTGTGTCTGTCTCTTAACCTGTCTCTCTTTTTTCCTCTCTTTCCCTGTCTGTCTCTTTCCCTGTCAGTCTGTCTCTTTGTGTCTGTCTCTGTGTGTCTGTCTCTTACCCTATCTATGTCTGTTTCTTACCCTGTCTGTGTCTGCCTCTTTCCCTGTCTGTGTCTATCTCTTTCCCTGGCTGCATTGTGACACGCCAACATTCCATATAAGGGCGTGGCTGCGCATTCTTCTGAAGTTCTGGCTGCACTGTGGCTCCCAGCTCCATTCGCTGGGAGCGAATGGAGGTTTTTTGGTGAATAACTGTGAAGAGCGGGGTTAAAATTGCCCCTCAAAACATAGCCTATGACGCTCTCGGGGTCCAGAAGTGTGAGTGTGCAAAATTTTGTGGCTGTAGCTGCGACGGTGCGAACGCCAATCCCGGACATAAACACACACACACACATACACACACACATACAGCTTTATATATTAGATGATATATATAGTCCTGCTCATCATTATCGGCACCCATAACGTTTAGGTACATAAAGTGGAATATCTCCTGAAAAAATGAATCGAGTGACACAGATTTTTTGTATCGAGCACTCATGTTAAATACAAAAGAGCAAATGATAAACAATTTAAAACAAAAAACAATGGGAGGAAAAATAGAAAAACCTAAAGCTTGCTGTGACACTGGTATTGGCACCCTTTACATTAACTTAGTATGGAAACACATTTTGACTTTCCTGTTGTAAATTACAAAGAAGAATCACCTGTGATAAATTGTCGGAGCTCATGTGACATGAATTAACCAATGAAAGTTGACATCAGTTTTTTTAAAAAGCCATATGGTAGATCCTGTTCCTTTGTCACATTGGTGAAGTCAAAGGAGGTGTCTGTGGACATCAGAACTGCTATTATTAGCAAACTCAAGTCTTCCAAAGGGTATAAGGCCATCTTCAAAACCAGTTTTATCAGTGCACAATGTTATTAAGAAGTTTTCTAAGCATGGAACCATGAAAAACCTCCCTGGACATGGGGGGAAAAGGAAAATTGACAAGAGATGTCTTTGAAGGTTGGTGCAAGTGGTGGACAACACATCACGTCAAACATTCAAAAACCTGAGGGCCAAACTAAAACTGTCTGAGTTCATGGTTTCAATACATACCGTATACCGCACACTACAACAAGCTGAGCTTTATGAGCGAAGGTCAAGGAAGAAACTATTGCTGAAGAAAACACATAAAAAGGAAATACTGATTTTTTCCAAAGAGTATCTTGACAAACCACAATCCTTCTGGGAAAATGTTCTGTGGACAGATTAAACAAAAATAAACCTTTTTGGCAATACAAAGCAACAGTTTATTTACAGATGCAATGAAGCTTATAATGAAAAGAACACCCTACCAACAGTTAAGCATGAGGGAGGATCCATAATGCTGTGGGGTTGCTTTGCTGCCTCTGGTACTGGAGACCTTAACCGTATCACAGGAATCATGAAATCAGAGAACTATTAGAAGAATTTAGAGAAATATGTATTACCCAGTGTAAGAAAACGTGTTGTGAATTGAAGATTGTGTTGGGTCGCTCTCATGACTCCATGCAGGAATTCCACTGCTTGGACTGCAACCAGGGAAAATCTATAAGATTGGTGAGCCAGCAAATTTTTTTCTTGTTTTTTTGACTGAAAATCTTTTCAGTGAGCTGAAATCTGCCATTGGGAAAAAATGAAGTCTGCAAACATACTTGAACAAACTGCAAATAGCGAGTGAGAAAAAATGTCAGCTGAGAAGTGCTAGAAGCTTATAGATGGCTACAAGAAATGTTTGGAGGATGTCATCAATGCCATACAGTGTGGAAACAAGTATTAAAAGGGTGGTTCACCCATATTTTTAATTTTCTGTATTGATATTATGTTGAGAAACAATGTTTCTCTCAAATACCTTATGTTGGCAATAGTGCCTGTGAGAGGTGGTATTGCAGACCACTGTTCCCCATGCCTGACCCTCGGGGTTTCACTGCTCATCACAGCCCAGCGTGTCAGCCCATCAGCTCCGTCCTCCTTCCTCCCTCACAGCAGATCGCTGCAAGCAGGAGACACGCTGGGCTGTGACGAGCGGTAAAACACCGCCCCCAGCCCATCACTCGTTGACACTGCGGCTGACCGTGGTGATGTCAGGTTAACCGGAACTTGACGTGACATCACTGGATCCCTGAGGTCACGGAGCCCGGGAGTCAGGCCATGGGGAACAGTGGTTCGCAATAGCGCCTTTCACAGGCACTGTTGCCAACATAAGTTATTTGAGAGAAACATTGTTTCTCAACATAATATCCATCTACAAAATAAAAAATATGGGTGAACAACCCCTTTAATTAGCGGCTCCTTTTATTGCTGCACATGCTGTTTATTTGGTTTCTTTTTTGAAATTGCCCCATGTAAATTGACAAATAATGTTTTATTGTTTATTACTTTGGACCACTAATTAAAAAATCCTGAGGATATAACTTTGGTACATTTGCAGTTATTTTTGAGGATAGTGAACAGTGTATGAAAAAGTAAAGAGGTGCCAAAATTGCTTATCTCTATTTATGATAAATTTGCCACAATGAGCACAGGGATTTGCCTTAACAGATCTAACCTGCAAACTCATATATTATATATTATTCATCCCAGCTTATTAACATGGCTTTTGGCTGCATGCAGCATCTGTATCATGGGGCCTTAGTTTTAGAGGAAGGGCTTTTGACTGAAATCACTTTCTGCTAGGAGTGACAAATCCATGATTTACAAACTGTTCTTGAATTGGAATACCCTGCCTGACAATGGGTTTCCTCAGTTAGCTCATGTCAGGAGACTCGGTGCTTTGGACGGTTCATCTGATACGAGAACTGTCTGGGTTTGTTGGATGTGTGCAACTGGCATTAGTTAGAGAGGAGGCACACTGCAGTAAAGTTTATAGGTCAGTATTAAAAAATATTAAATGACATTAAAAATATGAACAGCGATTTCTTAAGTCTTTTACAACAGAAAAGTGATGTAAAAGCTTTGAAAATTGGCATAATGTCTGAAATTGTGCACCAATTTTGAGATTTTTTGGCAGTTTCATGCCAGATTGAATCATCACTGCAGTCCACTTGTCGAATTCATCAAAAGTGCTTTGTTTGGCCAAAATGTTACTCAAGTCTTTGTCTGAAGTGGCATTTCTGGCTCGGAGGACAGAGGAGCATGCTACTCAGAAGATGCACCAAATTCTTTAAGTGGCATGCCCCTCTTAATGAATGTGGCACTTAGTACTACAACAGACAGTGTGACCATGCGCAACGCCAGTCTTGATGAATCGTCCCCAATGTCTTTTCTTCCCCTTTTTTAATTACCTTAAAATACCAAGAAACAATATGGTTTAAATTTAAAAGTAAATTTAAAAGAGCATAAAAGAATAAGAAATAGCTATACTTTAGAAATATAAGTAGTCATTGAAGAAATAAACAAATATCTGTCAATTCAATTTTAAGGTTAGATAGACATGTGGGAATTGAATTATGCAAAGGTAATTCTTACATAGCTGGCTCTTCTAACCTTTTAGCCTATTTATGTAGTTATTATTTCATATCATTCCGTACTGACTTACCCCGAGTAACTTGCCTCCTTTTAAACGGATGTCAGAAATGTTAATATAATTCAATAACTATCACCAGCAGCTGGCTTCTTTCAATCCTTCAACTGCAGATATTATGACACCAAAACGACGTCCATTTAAATACAGAAAGGTCAGAGCATAAAATAAATAAGCATCTTCACTCCGATATCATAATATGAGAATAAATTGAGAAGCAGAGGGGCATTAAGCCACCTGAATTAATTCAAATGTCAGTAAACAGCAAGCGTTCAAATACTGGGCAATGTGCAAGGATTTACCTGTTTGCCTTTATTAAATAGTAAAATATGACCAAGTCTGCACTTTGCTAAAGGTGACTTCAAACTCATATTAGATTTTCCATGGCTTTTGTTGACGAAGGCTTCTTCAGACCTCTTTCATTTGCAGAGTAAGGGTAGGGCCATAGGGATTTTAATGGATCCAATTATATGAACCCATACAAGAGAGAAGAGAAAATAAGTAGCTCTGAAATGCAGAAGGTCAACAAGTTCATGGACAAAAACATGTTCTGAAAATATTTCACTCATTTGTGACATCCGGACGCTCTAAACAGCAATCAGGCTTACCGAATTTTAAAGGAGAAATCTCAACCTAATGTCTTTGCAAATCAAATCCTTGTGGCTTCTTTCTGTGAGTTAAAAAGAATGAAAAGATTTGTATTAAAATTTAAGAATTGTGTTCCAGTAATAAAAAAAAAATTACTGTTACTAACAACTAAAGTTTACAATTAAAACTGTTTATACATCCATGACCAACTCTATAGACCTCGGTTTATTAAGTAAAACCATTATTAAAATAAAATTGACATCACCTTAATTATAAGTGTAGTTATATCCAAGGACAAGTAGAAATGTTTGTGTACACAATGTCTTTTAGATGACAATGAAGTTTTTGAAGCAGTAGATGGTCCAGGAAAATGCTGATGTTATTTTTACTTAAGCATCTTTTCTAATAACTTTTCTGTCTATTTTCAGTTAGGTCCAGAAATATTTGGAAAGTGACCAAATCTTCGTGATTTGTGTTCTGCATGCTGCTATTTTTTATTTAATATGAAAGAACTGAGATGCAACTGAAGTGTAGACTTTCATGTTAAATTAAAGGGGTTGATCAAAAATATCCTATGAAATCTTTAAAAATTACAACCATTTTCTACAAAGCTTCCTCACTTCAAGGGCTCAAAGTTAATTGGACAGATTGACTTTACCATAAATAAAATGTACATTTTTAGGGAATCCTTTGCAGGTAATGACTACCTGAAGTCTGGAAGCCATGGACGTCACCAAACATTGGGTTTAATCCTTTGTAATGCTTGGCCAATGCTTTTATGCAGCCAAGTTCAGTCGTTGCTTATTTGAGGGTCTTTCTGCCATACATTTTGTCATAAGTATGTGAAATGAATGCACAATGGGGTTCAGATCTTGTGATTGACTCAGCCATTGCAGAATATTCAACTTCTTTGCCTTATAATCCTCTTGGGTTGGTTTTGTATATTTTGGGTCATTGTCCATCTGTGAAGCAACATCCATTCAACCTTGCATTTGGTTGAGCAGAACATATAGCCATGTACACTCAGTGTCATTGGAAACCAAACATGCCCATGCCATTACACTGTCTCCACCATGTTTTACAAAGAATGTGGTGTACTTTGGATCATGAGTCGTTCTAAGCCTTTTCCATATTTTCTTTATCCCATCATTCTGGTATAGGTTGATCTTAGTTTCAAGGAGGACAAGGAGAACAGGAGTGAGGTGTGGGAGGAAGATGATGGGAGGAATGATGAGGTCCTTTATCCCACATGGAGTCAAGGCCATCCGTGTGATGTGCCCAGTTCAGAGAAAGATTTGGAGATCACACTACCTCTGCTGCACAGGAAAAGAGGGACCAGGGTGCAAAAGCACGGCAACTATCTCCTATCCAGTATGTCAGCTGCTACTGCAAGCTGCACCAACAGACTGAGAACATTAAAGGCAAAGGAGATCCCAGGCATGGCATTTCTTCAGGCAATGTGCTGACGAAAAGACATGAGTGTTTTGCACCTCAACCTGAGTACCACCTGCATGACAAGTCATCTGAATGCGAAGCACAAGCTGCAGTGTAGTACATAATTGAAAAATCAGGGAAGATCTGAGGCTCCTCCTGCTCTCTCTTCTGCTGCGATCTCGGCCTCTTTCTCACCCTTCCGAGCAACAGGGCCACCTGGCTCCCAGCAAAGAGAAGATGTGACAGCACAACAATCAGCAGAGTCACTGAGCATCTCCACACCATACCATTGAAGCCCTTACTACAACAATTTTTATAGCACAGACGTTTGGGTCCCTATTGAGTTCTGTGGGGTTCAGAATAGAGTTTAGGTCAAATTTGAGGACCAAACCAAACTTTTGACTAAAGCTCGCTCACATCCTGCAAACCCAAACATCCAGTGGTCCGCTCATTCCTAATTGTTGACAATGCCCTTTCTAAATGGCTGTTGAATGCCACACAACTTTTGGCACATTTAAGATAGGTGAGTGGCACCCAAGTGTCACATAAGACCATACCAAACTCTTTACATTATTCAAGGGTACCTGAACACACCTGTTACGGCCAGGATGACAGTGACCCTTGTGATCAACTGGGCTACAGAGCCCTGGCTTACCCTGGATGGGCATGACTAGGTGGCTACCTAGTCTTCTCCAGAGCCTCTAGTGGTAGGTTCAGGTTTGTGCTACAGGCAGCCACCAGGTGACACTCCAAGGTGATCCCTAGATCTGCAGTAGCTGACCAAAACAGCAACAGATGAGACAGAGTTGGAGCCACAGGAACAGGCTCACTGGCAGGATGGGAGATGATACAGGTACAGATGGGATGGCTGATACAGACAGGACAGGTTCACGTTCAGACAGGAGCACAGATTCTGGAACATAGGCAGGTACTGGGACATAGGAACGGATTTAGGAAAACAGGAAGGTACCAGGAAATTGTAATGGATTCAGGAACTCAGGGTAGTTCTGGTACATAGCAACAGATCCAGGAACAAATTCTGGAACACAGGCAGGTACCAGGACACTGGAATGGATTTATGAACTCAAACTAGTACGGGACACAAGAAAGGATTCAGGAACTCAGGCTGGCATCGTGACACAGGAATAGAATGAGGAACTGAGGCTGGTACTGGGGCAAGGGACTCAGGTTGGAACTGGGAGAGAGGAACGGAATCAAGAACTCATTCTGGTACCAGGACACAGGAATGGAATCTGGAACTCGGGCTTGTACTGGGACACAGGAATGGATTCAGGAAGAGATTCAGGAAAAAAGGCAGGTACCGGGATACTGGAACGGATTCAGGAACTCAGACTAGTCCTGGAACACTTGAACATATTCAGGAGCTAAGGATGGTACTGGGACATAGGACCGGACTGAAAATTTCAGGCTGGTAATGGGAAACAGGAACAGATTCAGGAACACAGGCAGGTATTGGAATTTGGGATACTGGAACAGAATTAGGAACACAGGCAGATATCGGAATAATGGCATGGATTCAGGAAGTCAAGCTGGTACGGGAACACAAGAACGGAATCAGGAACTCAAGCTGGTACTGAGACACAGAAACAGATTCAGAAACTGAGGTTGGTACTGGGACAAAGGAATGGATTCAGGAACTCAGGCTGGTGCACGGAAGGAAGAACAGAATCAAGAACTCAGGCTGGGACCATGACACAGGAGTTGATTCAGATACAGTTCCAGGAGAGCAGGCAGGTACCAGGCTACAGGATTGGATTCAGGAACTCAGGCTAGAACTGGGACACAGAAACTGATTCAGGAATTGAGGATGGTATTGGGACACAGGAATGGATACAGGAACACAGGAGGGTACCTTGATACTGAAACTCATGCAGGAAAGAATTCTGGTACCAGGACACAGGAACAGACTCAGAAACTCAAGCTGATACTGGGGCATATGAATGGATCAGGGAACTCAGGCTGGCACCAGAACATAGGAACAGAGACAGGAACACAGGCAGGTCCCGGGATACTGAAACAGATTCATGTGCTCGGTTCAGGTTCCGCATCAGAACTGGTTAAGGCATGTAGGCCAGTACAAAATCTGGAACAGGCTGCAGGAACAAGACAACAAGCACATAGCAACAAGGCACACTGGCTACAGGAGACAAAGGGTGAACAGGGCCCTCCAAGTAGATGAGGGTGCCTTTAATACCTGATGTCTCTCAGTGATAGCCTGGAAACACTTCAGTAGTATGCACTGCCCCTTTAAAAAGTGGAGAATTAGCAAGCCCTAAGTGTGCAGCCAGTAAATATGCCCTGGCCCTGGGAACAGAAACCAAGTTGGGTATAGAAGCAAGAGTAACAGTTGGGAGTCTGAGGTGGTGAGTACGTCAGCATCCCTACTAGTCAGAGATGGAACACTGGCGTTAAACCACCAGACAAAGGTGTTATTGTCTTGCATGCGGCAATAAGCAACTATGCTAGATGAGGGACCAGGGGGCCTCAGTGCTGTTCACTGATGAAAGTCAATTCATGCTGAGCAGAAATAATGGCCACCAATGATGTTGGAGCTGTCAAGGAGAGCGCTATGCATCGGCTACTGCTGTCGTTAGAATTAGATGAGCTTTTGATGGAGGTAGTGTTACAGTGTGGGCAGGTGTTTCTAGTCAATACAGAATCTAAAATTTGTGAATGGTACAGTGACAAGTCCCTTTTACATGAATAACATAATTAATATGGTCATTGTTCCCCTGCATGAACAACACAGGCCTAATTTCGTTTTCATAGATGACAGTGCTCCAACTCATCAAGGTCGTATCATTAGGGAATGGTTGCTGGAGACTGGGGTACCTCAATTGGAGTGGCCTGCACTTTATCCAAACCTGAAAATCTATAGGATTCCCTGAGTTATTGTGTAAAGGCTCGTAACTCTGTACCCCAATACTTCAATGACCTGAGGAAGTAAAGGGAGGAACTCCAGCAGCAAAGTCCAAGGAAAATAAAACCAAATTCTTTATTGATTCATTTTAAAAATTACATAAAAATATCCAGACAGGGTCCTATGCAAACAGAGGACGCGTTTCGAACCGGATGGTTCTTAGTCAGTCTCTGGGGAATGAATGAAAACTGGACCAATTCCAATAAGCTGAGAACCCAGTGAGGACAAGGTGGGTGGAGAGTAAGCACCAGGAGGAAAGGGAGGGGTAGGAAAACAGAGAAAAAAAAAAAAATAATAATAAAAAAAAAAAAAAAAAAATAATAATAAAAAAAAAAAAATATAAAAAGAAAGAGAAACACCAGATTTCATACATATATATTCAATAAATGAAATACAAATCACTCTTACGATTCATACCTAATGGAAATCTGGTACTCATGGTAAAAATCCAAAAAGTTTCTCTATGTAACAATAGTTCTTTCAAATTTCCCCCTCTTTTAGGCAATCTGACTTTTTCTAGTGCAACAACCTGCAGTGTATCCGTATTACCGGCATGTTTAGAAAAGAAATGTTGGGATGCCCCAGATAAGTTCCTAGTGGTTGTGGTGTGACTAGAATCATACACATGTTCCGATATCCTCCGTCTTAAAGGGCGGGTCGTGCTACCGATATATTGGAGACAACATTCCCTGCAAGAGATACAGTAAATTACATGGTCGGTGCCACAATTAATCATATCTTTGATTTTAAAAACTTTTCCATTAACACAAGAAGAAAATTCTTGCGCACCGATCATGAATTTACAAAGACCGCAGGATTTACTACCACATTTATATGAACCACATGTAGGGAGCCAATTTGAACCCCCACTAAGAGTAATATTTTTCCGAATTGGGATGGTATGATCGCTAGGGGACAATTGGTTGCCTAAGGATGCATTTTTCTTTGGCACAAACTTTACACCCTGATCAAGAATTTTATGCAATGTCTCATCTGAAAAAAGGATAGGGAGAAATCTTTTAATCACACCTATCACCTGATGGTAATTTCTGCTGTATTTGATAGAAAAAACCACTGCGGATTTCTTATCAAAGGCAGAAGGGTTTTTACTCCCTTTTGCTGGCATTTTGAGATATTGTTCTCTATCTTTGAGGATAACCTTATCCTTAGATTGATCCAAATGGGCTTGGGAGTAACCCCTTGCCCTGAATCTCTCATCAATAGTGGTGAATTCATCAGCCAAACCAACAGCAGTATTACAGCATCTAATAGCCCTGACATATTCACCTGACGGTATGTTACGTACTACATGACGAGGATGGCAGCTTTTAGCATGTAATAATGAGTTGCCAGAACAAGATTTGCGATATAATTTACTCTCAATAACACCCATGGTGGGATTGCCGTATAGGGACATGTCAAGGAAACTGATCTCCGCAATATGATACTGGTATGTAAATGAAAGGTTATGTGCATTGTTGCTGATATAATCAACGAAATCCACAGCTGTCTCCTGGGTTCCCCGCCATATAACCAAGATATCATCCAGATATCTCAGATATATGGCAGTGTCAGACAAAAAGGGGTTGGAAGAACAGAATATATATTGTTCCTCTCACCAATGCATAAATATACATGCTAATGAGGGTGAAAATTTTGCACCCATCGAGCATCCTTGCAACTGGAGATAAAAAACCCCTAAAAATGAAAAATAATTATTTTCCAAAAGGAACCCTGTCACCTCAAGGATGAACAGCTGTAGATCCGATGAGTAACCAGTATATTTCTCAAGAAGGCTCCTGAGGGCCAAAAGAGCCAGATGATGTGGAATACTGGTGTATAAAGTCTGCACATCGCAGGAAATCCAGCTATACTCATTACACCATCTAATACCAGAAATGATATTCAAAACATGTTTGCTGTCAATTACATGGCTAGGAGAAGCCTTGGCCAGTTCTTTTTTAATTTTTTTTTTTTTTGTATTACTTTTTTTTTTTCTCTTTTTTCCTACCCCTCCCTTTCCTCCTGGTGCTTACTCTCCGCCCACCTTGTCCTCACTGGGTTCTCAGCTTATTGGAATTGGTCCAGTTTTCATTCATTCCCCAGAGACTGACTAAGAACCATCCGGTTCGAAACGCGTCCTCTGTTTGCATAGGACCCTGTCTGAATATTTTTATGTAATTTTTAAAATGAATCAATAAAGAATTTGGTTTTATTATCCTTGGACTTTGCTGCTGGAGTTCCTCCCTTTACTTACTTGGATTGCCGGTTCCCCATTCCGTGCACAAGTCCTGGATGCGGTGGTTCCCCCTTTCGGCTATAGGTGAGCGGACATCTATTTTCTCCTTGTTTCTGTTCAATGACCTGAGGGTCGCACTTTAAAAAGAGTGGGATGCCATGCCTCAGCAGATAATAACTCCACTTGTGAACAGCATGAGATGTTATTGTCAAGTTGTAATTGATGCTTACAGCATTGGCATTTTTTGGTGGTATACCCACTACTATTGTTGGCTTTTGCTTCAATAAATTCTTTCAAATGCAGAAATCATCTTCACATACTTTGGCCTGCTTTCATGATAAAATATCACTGTAATGTGAACTTTTTATGTTTTCCATAAATTTCACTAGAAAATCAAATACCCCTAACTTTTGTGACTAGTGTAATTAATATTTTTTTGAAAGCTATTAATAAAGTCTGTATGATTCTCCAGGTCAGTACAAGTGTACATCCCAAAAATGTAAAACTTTTTTTATTTAAGGAATTAAAAAAAATTTAGAAGTTTGTAAAAAAAAAAATAATTTGCTTTTGCTGTTGTTTTCTGAAAACTGTAAGATTTTTCTTTTTTGGATCTGAGCTTAAGTGATGGTTTATTTACTGTGCCCTGAGGTGACATTTTTACTGATACCATTTTTGGTAACGTTTTGATTGCATTTCATTGTATTTTATTGCAATATTGTCGAGGCTAAAAAAACTTAATTCTGGAATTTTTTATTTTTTTTTTCATTAAGCTGTTTACTGATCTGAATAATTTATTTTAGATTTTGAACAAACATTTCTGAACACAACTATAACAAGTATGTGTATGAGGGTGTTGTTGGAGATTTTTTAAAATTTCTCTTTTTTTCACTTTTTACTGTTTTTACTCTTGAAGCTATGCTCATCTGATTGCTTCTGCTATACAGAGCAGTGCATCAGCTGATTAAATCAACCATCAGGGCGGCAAGGTGGCTCAGTGGTTAGCACTGCAGTCTTGCAGCGCTGGGGTCCTGGGTTCAAATCGCACCAAGGACACTATCTGCAAGGAGTTTGTATGTTCTCCCCGTGTTTGCGTGGGTTTCCTCCGGGTACTCCGGTTTCCTCCCACACTTGAAAGACATACAGATAGGGACTCTAGATTGTGAGCCCGAATGGGGACAGTGTTGCCAATGTATGTAAAGCGCTGCGGAATATGTTAGCGCTATATAAATGAATAAAATTATTATTATTATTATGTGCGGGAATTGATGCTGGCTCAATGTGTAAGCCTGCATCAAAGGCATGGACACGACATATGATGTAAGAATATATCATATGTCTCGAAGAGGTTAGTGTCATGGTTCCGATGTGCAGAGCATCTTGAGCTATGTTATATTCTGCCATGCTCTCTTGCAGAGCCAGTACTTGCCTGTTCCATCACGCAGAGTGTTTTGCAGGTTTAGATACTCTGCTGTTTGTCTTGAGCTCCAGTGGATGGATTGTTTCTCAGCATTGGGTCCTATGCTGGTGCTGGGAGGGGCTTTCTCAGATGCTCCTTGTTCTGAGTGATTGCTCTGCTTCTTAAGGGAACATGCTTGACACAGGACGTAGCCAGTCATATTGCCTGGTTCTGCAGTAAGTGCTCTTCGCTTCTGTTTGTGTACAGTTATCTGATCTTGGCTTCTCAACCCTGGACTGTAGTTGACTCTGTTCTTCCCACACCCATGACTTTGTCGTTACCTCCTGGCTTCTGACATTGGGACCTCTCCTGACCACGTCTTCTTCAGCTCCCTGTATCCTATACATATTCTCCTGAAATCCTGACCTTCGGCCTGTATCTTGATTTTGTTCCTGCCTTCTACTGCACACAAGTAGTATCTAGCGCCATCTAGCGACTAGCATCACACTATGCCACATAGTATTGAGCATCACAATTAGGCTCTATTGGTTGCATAACAGAAGAAAGAGAGCTGTAATAAACTACTCCTTTGTTCTCGCTGTGGCTCTTCACCTGGTGGCCATATTGGAAGATGCTACACACTGGAGTCAGCTCATTTGTATGGCGTTGCACAGAGTGAGCATTGAAGCACAGAAGGGAGAACGGGACAGAGATCAAAATCTCAGATGATCCTGCTAGATACAAGGTGGTTGGGAGCTAAGGTTATGCAATACATCATTTTGTCTTTGTAACAGAGCATCCTGGTATTGCTTATTAAAGAGAAAAGAGGCCTAGCATGCATTACATTTAAATTACAGTAAATATTATGCCCTACAATGTCAGGTGGGGCAATACAGTCTGAACCAAAAGTATGTGGACAGTTGGTGGAATGCGCTTATTGAAAGATGAAGTAGACAGGTGGATGCAATTTAGTGAAATCATGCTGAACGAAATTAGAGAAAGTGCAATCATTTTAAATAAAATTGTTTGGACCGATTACATTTTCTTTCAAATAATCTGGTCATATTAACAAATTGTCTCTTCAAAGAGGTAGGAGATGAACTCTAGTGTCACCTCTGAAGAGACTATTAGAATATTTACCATAGGAGCATTGCAGCTATAGGACTCCTCACCACTGACAGCCAGATTGGTTTGTCAGTCTCTGCAAGGAAAAAGGTTTTCCCCTTAGACCCCAGTAGAGCTTCTCATTCAACCAGATCAGATCTCATACTTTGCACTAACGAGGGACAATCATCCCGAAACACTGTGTCTGCAAATTGAGTTTCTGATCTCGCATAAATCCTAGGTCATGTGAAAAGGCTCTTTAAAGGGCCACTTTTGACTTTTAGCGCTGCTACTTCCAATAGGTGGCGCTAGAGTTCATCTCCTTCCTCTCTGAAGATACAATTTGAATATTTCCCAGAGGAGCATTGCAGCTATAGGACTTCTCACCACTGACAGCCAGATTGGTTTGTCTGTCTCCGCAATGAGAAAAGTTTTCCCCTTAGGTCATATTAACAGACATAGTTGTGTTTAATGGTATAGTAAAGACATGCACTTAACATTAGAGCAACAGCTGATCCAGTCTGGTGTCACTGTTTGGGATGGTATTTCCAGTTCTGGTGTTATAGGACCCATTTTTTTCAGGATAACAATCACAGGAGATAAGAATGTTTACATTCTAATGAATCTAGTTCTGTCGACGTACTTTTGTTTCACCCTGTATGTGTAATATTGCCCCTCCTCTTGGGAAGTTGGTGTGGTGGCATGTGTGCTTTTCAATGCTAGAACTAAATTTCAGTCCCAGCTTAATTCTGGCTTTAAAAATATATATTGATCAACATCATCTGAGCCACTTTACAGAAATTCTTGAGTATAGGAAATCAAGATGAGTGCACTAGTATTTTTGTTTTATCATAAATTCCCTATCATTCATCTTTTGCTCACACGTTAGGTATATTAGCATCTTTGATTTGAATTTATTGAATATATTACATCTTAACTTTTGACTAATGTAGAGATTGAAAAACAATGATCAATCAGGGTTATAAATGTTAATGTTTCCTAATTATTATATAATTTCATAGCTATTCAAGTATATGCTCTGAATGTAGAATTAGCTGCTGTTATTTGACATTGTTCATGAGCATTCACAATTTGCTTAATCTATTTACTCATCTGCTTTAACATGTCATTAATTATCCAGCACAAAGTGAACTTATTAACAGAAATTTCTAATGTAGAAATTAATAAAAATAAGTGTAGCCATCAGACCATTCGAATATATAGTTTTCCAAGTAACAACTCAATCTTTATAACAATAATATAACATATAATAACATATAACATCATAACATATAACATATAACATATAATATAACAAATAACATCAAAACAGAATAGTAGATACAAAGAAAAATGTACTGTATTAAGGGGGTTGAACTTTTTCAACTAACCGTGTAGGGTCAGTGAAAAAAATAACAGAACTTTACTTACCCTCCCCTGCTTTAGCGCTACCTCTACACTGCTGCTCCAGTCTTTGTTGATTGGCTGCAGCATTAAACTTTATGTATAAAAGGATGCCAACTATCACTGAGCTGAGTGATTTGTTTAATCTACATTGTCATAGCCGCTAAACTCAGTAAGTTGGTACAGCACTCTCACTGCTGCAGCCATGCAACAAAGATTGGAGGAGAAGCAGACAGGTAGTGCTAGCCCCAGGGATGGCGGGCTTTGCACGTTGCGACATCGCAAGTCGATGCTGCAATGCCGCACGCGATATTCCCCGCCCCCGTCGCAGGTACGATATCGTGTGATAGCTGGCGTAGCGAAAATTATCGCTACGCCAGCTTCACATGCACTCACCTGCCCTGCGACCGTCGCTCTGGCCGGCGACCCGCCTCCTTCCTAAGGGGGCGAGTCGTGCGGCGTCATAGCGACGTCACACGGCAGGCGGCCAATAGCGGTGGAGGGGCGGAGATGAGCAGGATGTAATCATCCCGCCCACCTCCTTTCTTCCGCATATACTACGGAAGCCGCGGTGACGCCGGTAGGAGATGTTCCTCGCTCCTGCAACTTCACACACAGCAATGTGTGCTGCCGCAGGAGCGAGGAACAACATCGGACCGTCGCGTCAGCGTAATTATGGATTACGCCGACGCTGCACCGATGATACGATTACGACGATTTTGCGCTCGTTAATCATATCATCTAGGCTTTACACACTACAATGTCGCATGCGATGCCGGATGTGCGTCACTTTCAATTTGACCCCACCGACATCGCACCTGCGATGTCGTAGTGTGCAAAGCCCGCCTAAAGCTCTGTTTGTTTGCTTTTTTGCATAACTGAGCCTTTAGACTAAACATAGTGGAAAGTGGACAATCCAATTATGTTAGTAAAAATGTTTCCCTGCGATGTGGTCTTTTCATTTTCAACAAAATTTTTGTGTCATATGCTTAAGGGATACATCTCTCCTTGTGGAGACTGAAATGCCAGAAATGTCACAGTAAAAGATGTACAGGCCATGCAATGCTCCTTTGGGATGTGATAAATGTGCAAAATAACTCTTCTGAGAGGCAGAAAATTTGAATTCTAGTGCCACCTAGGTTAAAAGTCAACCTAGAATTGATTTTTCTTCTGACATAGGTTTCGAGGTGTTGCAAAGCAAGAGATATAATTTGGTTTTATGAGAGGCCTCTGACTCGGGTCTAAGAGCTAACATTTCTTCTTGTGAAATGTGACGTTATTATTATTTATGATTATAGTGACAGTTAGTTCATGGCACTTTACATGTGAATAGGGGTATACATAATTAAAACAAGTACAAAAATCAAGACAAATACAAGGCACAGACTGGCAAAGGAAGAGAGAGGACCCTGCCTGTGAGGGTTCATAGCCTACTGTGCATGGTTGTGGATTTAGTAGGTGAGGGCAGAGATGGTCATGCTGCAGTATAGTGGACTGAGGGTTACTGCAGTTTGAAGTTGTATGCTTGTCAGAAAAATTAGGTTTTCAGGTTCCTTTTGAAGGTGTCCATGGTAGGTGAGAGTCTGAAATGTTGGAGTAGAGAGTTCCAGAGTATGCACTGGAGAAATCTTGTATGCAATTGCAGAAAGGGGAGATAAGATGGGAGTACAGACGGAGATCTTGTGAGGATTCTAGGTTGCCTGACGGTCAATACCGGGAGACTAGGTCATAGATGTAAGGAGAGACAGATTGTGGATGGCTTTGTATGTCATGATTAGAGTTTTGAACTGGAGTCTTTAGGCAATAAGAAGACAGTAAAGAAATTGGTAGAGTGGCAAGGCCAGAATATAGCAGGGAGACAGGTGAATTAGTCTGACAGCAGAGTTTAAAATAGATTGGAGGGGTGTGAGAGTTCTACAGCGGAGAAAAAAGAGCAGGAGATGGCATTAGGCAAGGCAGGAGATGATGAGGGCATGCACTAGTATTTTTGTAGAATCTTAGCTAAGAAATGTATGGATCTGGGAATTATTAATGAGTTTGAATCAGCAGGATATGGCAAGGGCTTGGATCTGTGGTTTGAAGGAGAGAGCAGAGTCAAGGGTTACCTAGAAAATAAATAAAGAAATAACATTTGGAACACCATTCTAAGTCTGAACTGGGTGCAAAAACCTAAAAAAACATCACTATATGGAGAGAATGTATGCACAACAGTGACTATGCAAGAGGAATACATATAATAGCAGAAATCGCTGTGTGAATACTGGCCTGAAAAATACAATAACTACATGCAAAAATGAAAAAATGAGAGTGGAATCTGCATTACTGCCATGAACATAAGAATAAAGAGAAATTTAGCTATTGAATTGATCAATGCAACAGAGCCCCAAAACCTCTTCATGGTATTCTCTTATTTTTGGGGTCCCTAGCTAATGTGTGTCCTCTCATGCAAATAAAAAACTTACCATGTATGGGAAGCTGAGACCCAGGCCATATATGTATAATGTGGACCGGCAAGGTATGGGTGGGGTCGGGTTCACAAACGAAAGACTACTAATAAATAAAAAAATAACGTTTGGAACACCATTCTAAGTCTGAACTGGGTGCAAAAACCTAAAAAAAATCACTATATGGAGAGAAGGTATGCACACCAGTGACTATGCAAGGGGAATACATGTAATAGCAGAACCTGCTGTGTGAATACTGGCCTGAAAAGGGTTACCTAGAGGCTGTGGAACAGGAGAGCGTGAGCAGCCATTGTCTATGATGGATTGGTCTGTTGGAGGGGGTGAGTGAGATGGGGAAAAGATGATGAATTATGTTTGATATGTTATGTTAAGTTTCAGAAATCAAGCATAGAAAAAGGATGAAATAGCAGACAGATATTGTGGTATTCTGGTTAGTATGGAGATGATATCGGGGCCATATAGGTAGATCTGCATATCATCAGCATAGTTTGTGGACATTTCTAGGCTATGCAATGCTCCTCTAGGAAAATAAATATGCAAATTTCTTCTTCAGAGAATAATAGGACTTGAACTGTAGTGCCACCTATTGGAAGTAGCAATTCTAGAAATCTATATCAACCATTTAATGAGCCTTTCCACATGACTTAGAATAAAAGTCAAACCAAACTCATTGCCAAGCACATATATTTATTAAAATTGTCTTCGTTAACAGCCTCCACTAGATGTAATCAGCAGAATAGAACTTTAACCCTTGAACAACTTCAGGCAGCCGGTGGTGATCCCCACACATGTCTGCTAATTTGTACAGCAGATGTGTGTGCCTTGCAGGCGCAAGTGGATACGCAATCCACCCGTGCCTGTTAATCCCTTATATCATGCTGTCAAAATTTGACAGCGGGATTTAAATCCTCGTCGTGGGAAATGTTCACTCACCCGCGGCCAGACTGCTGATCCTTATAGCCCCCTAGGGAGACTAGTAAAATTAAAAAAAGTAAAACAAAGTTTAAAAAAATAATAAAAAAGCCTAAAAGTTCAAATCACCCCCCCCTTTCGCCCCATTGAAAATTAAACTGTTAAAAAAATAAAAAAATATACACAAATTTGGTATTGCCGTGTTCAGAAATGCCTGATCTATCAAAATATAAAATCAATTAAGCTGATCGGTAAATAGCATAGCGACAAAAAATTCTAAGCGTCAAAATTACATTTTGGTCACCACAAATTTTGTGCAAAGTGCAAAAACAGGCTATGAAAATGTGGCATCTATGCAAAAATGGTACCGTTAATAACATCAGCTCGAGACACAAAAAATAAGCCATCACTGAGCTATAGATCCAGAAAAATGAGAACACTATGGGTCACGGAAAATGGCGCAAAAAGTACTAGAAAAAAAAACTAGACATGTTTGGTTTCTACAACTCAAACTGACCTGAGGCATCACACTGACACATCAGTTTTACCATATAGTGAACACGATGAATACAATATCCCCAAAATAATCATGCAATCACACTTTTTTGCAGTTTTTCCGCACTTGGAATTTTTTTGCCGTTTTTCAGTACACTATATGGTAAAACGTATGGTTTCAATTAAAAGTCCAACTCGTCCCGGAAAAAAACAAGGGCTAAAATATCCAAAGAAAAAGGCGCCAAAAATTGACATGCTGCAGGTTATTTTCTGAACCAAACCTGCAAGGAAAAAATAAGCAACATGCGCACAGCACATCAGATTTCATGTACTTTCATTGCATAAGGCTAGATATGCAGTTTTGTGAGAAAACTGCACCCAAAATGCATGAGAAATGTATATAAAATGCATTGTGTGCACATAGCCTTAGTTTTTGACTATGAACTTATTCAGTGGTCATTATCAAGTCTAAAAAACAAATTGGTGTTTAAAGAGGGACATTGATAGAATAAATATTTTCAAGAAAAAAAGATCTTACACTACTACAAAGAAAAAGAAAAATTAAATGTTACTTTCTTTAAAATACTAGAAAAACTTATTGTTGATGTTGTTAAAGTGAATTAGTCAGCAGGTTACGTTTTAGAGCTCAGAAACTTAACCTGGCCATACCAGGCTCTCTAGGTACAAAGTCTACATACAGTAAGTTGCTAATCAGTGGGACAGGGGGCGTGTTTGGACTATAGTATGGCAATGATAATCTCAGGTGATAAAACCTTTTAATATGAGTAAACAGCACAGCAGGGTAATAAATGTCACATCTTTGAACTCTGTGCTTCTATCTCTTGCGGTCTCCAGATTACATAGCAAAAACCTGTTTACAGATTCCATTTAAATGAACTTATAATAATTCCTTTTTTTAATACAGTCTGCATTGTGTAGTACTTGCCAAAATGCCAGAATGAAGATTTGACTGTATAATTTTTATTTATTATTAACTAAGTACATTTGTATTCGTTTGCAGTGCATTGCCCTTTTGAAATGTGCACTTGTAGTGGCTGTAAGGGCAATCCCCTGAAACGTGTATAAATTGCTGAAGATTTAATTATTTATGCTTTGACACGAAGTAGGATATATGTTTCTGTGTATGCTTGAGTCTTAAAACATGTTCAATGAGATACATCTAACATTATCTTGCCATCAAATCATCCTCTCCAAGAAAAAATAAGGTTAAAAGCCATGAGCTATACCTTTAAAAGCACAAGAAGCATAAAACCATGTGAGAAATGTTGTCATTTATTTGTAAAATATACAATAGACAATAAAAATGCATTAACCTGGAATGCATCAACAGTATCTTGCATATTTATATGGAACCTGACAGCTGATTTATGCTACTGGATCTACAGATAGCATGGAACAGAGTCTGGCTCCAACATTGCAGCAAGGTACTGTTTGCTTTAGACTATGTGCGCACTAGAAAGTGCCTTTTAAAAACCACGGTAAAACCGCACCCGCGTTTTTGCCGCAATTTGTCGTGGTTCTGCCGCGGATTTTCCTCAAGTTGGTCCCCACGGATTTTTACCATTATCTGTAGCAAAAAACGCAGGTACCTGTGGAAAAGAAGTTACATGCTCATTTAGGCTATGTGCCCATGCTGAGGAAAATTTGTTTGATGTTTTCACCGAAATTCTGTGAATTTTTAAAAAATCCGCAGTACACCGAGTCCCCAGCCATATCTAAGGCATTTTGAAACTGCTGTGCCCATGCTGCATTTTTTTCCGCAGCAGAAATAATGCGAATTTCCCTGCGGAAAAATCTGCAGCATGTCAATTATTCCTGTGGATTTTTCCACAGGGTCCCATACTTACCTGCCTTGATAGAAGACACCGGAGTCACTTCCTCCGGAGCACTGCAGAGGAGCAAGAGCAGAAAGCAGGAGGTGGGCGGGGCCTGCACGTGCTCCAGTCATGTGACAGCTGGAGCTAGTTCAGGCCCGCCCACCTTCTCCTGCAAAGTGCAGACAGACACGGCCGAAAAATGAAGTGCTGCGTTATGGAGGTAAGTATAAACTCCCCGATCACTACAGCACTTGTTCTGCATTGAGAATGCAGTGCCGAAGCCATGGTACTGTATCCTCAATGCAGAATGACTGCAGCATATCCGCAGGACATTCGGCAATACAACCGCAGCATTGAAACAGACAAAGTTGTGCTGCGGTTTTCTGGGAGGTCCTGTGGAATGTCCTGCAGATATATCTGCAGGACACTTTCCCCATGGGCTCATAGCCTAATTCCGCAGTGGAAAATCAGCGGGTAAATCCGCGGGCATAAAAAAATGAAGTGTGCGCACAGCACTTTTTAAAACCCATAGGTTTTTCTGGGGAATTGACTGCAGTAATGTCAGACACAAATCCGCGGCAAAATCCGCGGTAAATCCACAGCGTGCGCACAGGGCCTTACTCTGAAAAATGGAGATGAATCAGAATCAACATAAATTTAAAAGCTAGCTGTATGACTAGTCCAAGTCTCTTGTGGCTTCTTACAATTCTGCTTCCCTTGAATGACAGGTTTCTCTGTAAACACACATGTAGGATGTGACCTGTCACTCAAGGCTAAAGCTGCTGAACTGCGTTTTCACCAGATTATTCCTTTGCAGGATCAGTCTTTTTGCAGGATCAGTCTAATTAGCAATCTTCTCTGAACTGATGGTAGGATACAATCTGCTGTGATCTCTCCTTTTCACAACATGGCACACACACAGGAATTTCTCCTTTTTATTATTTTTAGCACACAGAGAAAAGCAGCTTATGCATGAAGGAAATTATACTACAATGCTGAGCTGCTTGAATGTGACTCGACCACCGGAGAGAGGTAAAAGACTTGTTGGAAAGCTCAGCAAATATTTCTGTGTCTCCCTTGACTATTTTCTATCTCTGCTACTTCCTGCTTCTCCCCCATCCCCTCTTTATAGAACATAATTGCCAATGTCACATCACACCACAGGGAGCTGGCACTAAGTTTTGCCTTATCAAGGTGGATTTCAGCTTTTTTTTAAGAGTGCATAATAATTTCAGAAGCAGAGGAAGAAGAGGATGATAAGTGAAGAAGAAAGCATATTTCTCTCATAAGATATATTACAAACATTTTGTATTTGCTTGTAACATTGATTTACACAAAGTTTGGGGAAAGTACAGCTCCATTTTATCTAAAAACCTCATATTCATTTATATTTAAATTTGCTCAGTGCAGTAGATCGACATATAAGGCCTTCAGCTCAATCTCAAGCCACGACAACTTGATGGATGAATGCTCTGTAGTAAGATCGAACTTGTACAAACTTAGATAGGTCCACAAGGGTCTTCTTTGCCATTATTTTGAAAGTATCAAGCCATCACATTGCTGCTCTTCCTCTTGGACTTGCTCCTTTCCCTTTGATTTACTGCCATATTTATCCTTTGAGGTGAACACATTAACAAATGTAACATGGAATTGAATGCAGAACAATTTGTGGTAATGACACCCTCCAAAAAATGAAAAAAGGATTATACTTTTGCCAGTCTCTGTTCTCCTTGTTGCCAGAGTCCATTCTAAGTACTATCTCACTATATTTCAAAAAGCCACTGCCAGCCTTGTGCCTCTCCTTAGTCACACACTGAACCCCTATTACCACGTCTTATCTAAACAACTCTCCATAAGAGTCTGTGATTCTTTGGCTGTACAAGACACAGAAATTCCTGTTTGGGCCACTGGTAACTTACCAAAAAAGAGCAAAATCCCACCCTCAGAGAAAGGAAATGATACCTGACTTCCCAAAAAGCAATTGAATAAATAGTTCCATTAATTAGAAGATGGAGTTACAGTTCTTTGTACGACTCAGGAGTATATACAGACAGAAAAGGATCCCAGTGCTAGAACAGGCTATGGACCCTTTGCATCCAATTTCTCATCATAATGCACAATTCCATCTTCTTGGAGGTGGTAATGACCTACTTATGTCTTGGGCCCCTGTGCGGCTGCAAAGGTTGCACCAATATGTCTGCCCCTGATACAACTTGTAGTAAAGTCAAAGCTGCAAGTTCTATAATAAAGTAAACATAACACTATTATAATTCACATTTATTTAGCAAGAGAGATCAGTTCCAAGGTCTATAAAGTACATGAGTTCTATACAAGAACACTTCTATACCTAGAAAGCATGGGAAAAAAAACCTACAGAAGCTATTCTAAAATCTTAATGCTTTTGAATAAGCAAGGTATTCACAAAGTGACAGAATCGCTAAGTGCACCTCTGTTATACGCCTTATACTTCATCTTCATCTTTTCCAGGCTGAAATATTTCCATTTTGTGTCTGTTTCTTTTATCATTTAAATTTGTGACTCTATTATATAATTATAAAGCGGTAGGAATTTCATTGCAAAAAAAAAGATAAAAATGTACCATATAAGAAACTGGTATTCTTCAGAATGCTTGAAGAATCATACTCCGAGTGAATGACTTGTGACTTAGAAAAGTTATCAGAGATGGGATTTATTTGAAGCTTTGACTATTGAGAAAGGTATTTGACAGCTTGTATTTGACTTTAAACTCTATAACAAATGATTTGTGGGATGTGAAACATTTTCATATTCAGAAATGTTACAATTATTTGCAAAGCTACCTTAATTATACAGTGCAGCAGGAAAGTATTTGTTCTTTTACAGATATTTTATATTAATGCATACATACACTATGTTACTAGGATTTACTGATCTTTAAAGGAGTTGGCTAGTATTTAAAAAAATATTGAGATAATACCATTAAAGTTGATAAAATTGAATGATCTGTGTTATTCTGCAGTAACAAAGCCTTAAGGGTACTTTACACGCTGCAATATCGGTACTGATATCGCTATCGAGAGTACCCGCCCCCGTCGGTTGTGTGTCACGGGCAAACCGCTGCCCGTGGCGCACAACATCGCTAACACCCGTCACACGGACTTACCTCTCCTGTGACGTCGCTCTGGCCGGCGATCCGCCTCCTTTTTAAGGGGGCGGTTTGTGCGGCGTCACACGGCAGACGTCCAATAGCAGAGGAGGGGCGGAGATGAGTGGCCGGAACATGCCGCCCACCTCCTTCCTTCTTCATTGCCGGTGGACGCAGGTAAGGAGATGTTTGTCGTTCCTGCGGTGTCACACATAGCGATGTGTGCTGCCGCAGGAACGACGAACAACATCGTACCTGCAGCAGCAATGATATTTTGAAAAGGAACGACGTGTCAACGAGCAACGATTTTTCACGTTTTTGCGCTCGTTGATCGTCGCTCCTTGGTGTCAAACGGTGCGATGTCGCTAACAGCGCCAGAAGTGCGTCACTAATGACTTGACCCCGATGATATATCGTTAGCGATGTCGCAGCGTGTAAAGCACCCTTTAAAGGGGTTTCCAGGACTTTAATACTGACGGCCAATTCTCAGGAGTGGACGTGCAGTACCCAGCTATAGCCACAAACCTGTCAATGGAGCAGTGCAGCACTGCAACAGAGTACTTTCAGGCGGCGGCCTCAGGAACAGCTGTTCACTGGGGGTGCCGGATGTCGCAATCTCACCAATCAGACAATGATGACCTCTCCTGCGGACAGGCCATCAATATAAATGTCCATGGTAACCCTTTGAATAGCATCATTTTATTTATTTTTTTTACACACTGCAAACAAGAAGGGCAGGTTAATGCCCATCTTTCCTAATTTTGATAATGAACAAACATCTTGAAACCAAGGCTTGTTTCTTGGAAACTGCACTTCGTGGCTTGTGAGCAGGGCAAGCCATATTTTTTATAAAGACAAAAGAAAAATGTTCACAATCCAAAAATGTAAGCAAAACTGTGTAGCTCTCAATCTGTGTGCATTGTTTTGGTATTTTTTTACACTTCAACCTCAATTCAACATTTGAGTTATCTTTTAATCACTTTCCCTTTTTGTCTTGTGTAGGGATGAGCAAATCTGAACTGCACAGTTTGGGGACTATACCAAATGCAGGGCATTCGACTCTGTATATAGGCTGGAATTTGGGCTGTGCAGCCATTTTGCTGGAAATAGCGTAGGTGTAGGATGCTAATGATCCCTCTATGGGACTTCTAGTGTTAAGTGCAGAGAAACTGGTGCTCAGTGGTCAAATAGAGCTTGTTATAGATTAGCCACAAAGAGCCTTGTGCAATGTGCTAAATGCTTTTTCAGAGATTGAGCCCACAATACCCGGTGTACAGTCTCCATACATACCTTTTTGGAGATTAAGGCACAGAATCTGATGCACTCTGGCCAAGTAGGGCTTGTTAAAGATTAGCCATACAAAGCCTGGTGCCTTGCACTAAAAAGTTTTTTAGAGATTGACCCCACAAAGACTTGTGCACACTCATCACACAAAGCCTGTTGTAACAGTATGCCCCACTGGAACCAATCACTCTCCATCCCTCTAAGGGGTACTTCACACAGAGCGAGATCACTACTGAGATCGCTGCTGAGTCACGTTTTTTGTGACCTCATTAGCGATCTCGCTGTGTGTGACACTGAGCAGCGATCTGGCCCCTGCTGTGAGATCGCTGCTCGTTACACACAGCCCTGGTTCGTATTTGTATTGTTGCTCTCCCGCTGATAAGCACACATCGCTGTGTGTGACAGCGAGAGAGCAACAATCCTGAATGTGAAGGGAGCAGGAGCCGGCATCTGACAGCCTGCGGTAAGCTGTAACCAAGGTAAACATCGGGTAACCAAGGTGGTTACCCGATATTTACCTTCGTTACCAGCCTCCGCAGCTCTCACGCTGCCAGTGCCGGCTCCTGCTCCCTGCACACGCTAAGTTAAGCGGTGTGAGCTGGTAACTAAGGTAAACATCGGGTAACCATACCTGATGTTTACCTTAGTTACCAGTGTCCGGAGCTTCCAGACGCCGGCTCTGTGCAAGTGCAGCGTCGCTTGCACGTCGCTGCTGGCTGGGAGCTGGTCACTGGTCGCTGGTGAGATCTGCCTGTTTGACAGCTCACCAGCGACCATGTAGCGATGCAGCAGCGATCCTAACCAGGTCAGATCGCTGGTCGGATCGCTGCTGCATCGCTAAAGTGTGAAGGTACCCTAACTGTGTACAAGGCTTTGTGGGCTTAAGGCCACTTTACACACAGGGATAAGTCTTTGGCACTGGTTGCAGTGAAATCATGGACATATTGTTCCATTTGTACACAGCCACAAACCTGGCACTGATTGTCTACAATTTCACTGCAACCACAGATCTGCCGAAGATTTATCTCTGTGTGTAAAGTGCCCTTTAATCTCCAAAAATGTCTGTGTGGAGAATGTGCACCAAGTTTGGTGGACTCAATCTCTGAAAATGCTTTTAATATAAATTGTGGAAATGGACAAACAAGCGCCGTACTTTGAACAGTAGCTAAGGCAAATCTGGGTAGGTTTCCAGAAAGCGCTGAACTACTAAGTTGAGCACTTGGGCCAGACAAGGTAAAGTGCCAGTGTCCCTGCTCTACCTGGCCTCTCCCCAACAGGAACGTTGACTCACGCACTGCCGCAGCTCTGGTGCGTCCTTCCCTGCTCCCTCATGGCTGTCAACGTGATGTTCTGATTCCTCCACCTCCTGTGGCCTGTGCATGAGCACACATGCTTTCCTCTTAAAGGGCCAGCATGCCATTTCCTGAAAATGTATGTAAGGCACACTGCCATTAGGGGAGGTGCCTGCGCAACATCTTTAGTTAGCCAGTTTTCTAATCTGCTAGGTATTTGTCTGGTCCCGTGCTCCTGTCTCCTGTCTTCCTGAGTCCACCTTCCCATACTTATCGGTCCCTGGCGTGCCCATCATACATGTCTGTACCAGCCTTTCCTGTCATCCCAATTTACCTGTCTGCACCTGTGTCCGTACCTGAGTCCATCTCCTGTCTTGGGGGTCAGCTTCCACAGTCCCGAGCACTGCCATCAGAGTGGATCTGGAATCTGCCTCATGGCAGGTGCTTAGTTAAGCCCCTTCAACTAAAGGTTAAGATTGGGTCACCACTGTGGTCCAGGGGGTCCACTCCAGCGGGGAGCGTTACACATGATACGTGTATCTATCAACTTCCCAAGCTTCAAAGTCACCAACAGCTTATGGCCATTATCACACATGACCATTCCTGGTTGGACGTTCAGCGGAGCGAGCCACAGATCCATCTGGTCTGTTAGACCTTTTGACAACTTTGCAACAGTATATTGTTTGTCACTTAAAGATATGATTTTCAGTAGCGCCTATTGCCACTTCACCAAGGCATTGCTGCAGTGCTTCCAGCTTAAGAATAACATGGATGACAATTCTGTGATGGAGGGTGAAGAGGAGAAAGTGGGAGTGCAGGAACTGGTGTAGAAGGTGGGGGAAACTCTAATGGAACTAGGGCCTACAATTCTAGGTGTCTGTTGCACATTTACAATCTCAGTTTCCATGTCTTGGTTCCAGCCTCCACAAGGCTCACTCAGTGTGCCATCAGGTAAATGTAGTGTCCCTGGCCACAAGCATTTGTCCATATATAGATGTTTAAGAGGATTTTCCCAGTAACTGTGTTGGTGAGGGCTACGGTGATGTTTTGGGACAAGTGCTTGTAAGGCAGATACAGCATACCGGGAAAAATAGTGAGTACGGCTGCGGCCATGAGTTTGCGGAAATCCGTTTATTGTTATGGACTATAGCTGAGTGGCTGGGTATTTTTGTTTGTGTTCCAAGGCCTGGGGCAGAGACAGCTGAATAGTGGGCTAGCAAAAGGAAGTGAACTTGTTTGCTCATGGTGTTTGCGAATGTGAAATGACAGCTTTATGACAGGAGGCATCTGCGCCTGCTTCCTGGACAGGGGATTGATCAGCCTGTAGCACAGGAAAAAAGGCAGTAAGGTCACCCGCACACAATGATTGTGGACCCAGGCATTTAGCCCACCTAGTTGGGTGCTTGGGTGACATGTGCCTAAACATGCTGGTGGTGGTCATGCTGGTAGAGGTCTGGCCCCTAATGACTTGGTGCAGTACAAATTACAAATGACCATTTTCTCTTCTGCACTTTCTGTAAAAAAGCACCAAATTGGGGAACACCTAACGCTTAGTCTGGGAATTGGCCATGTATGAGTGCTCTGGGGTATAATTGCCTGTATTTTCATTCTGGCCACCCCACTGCCTTTTCCTGTCCGATGTGGCATTGCAGATCCCCCCCCCCCTCTGCACTGGTGTCCTTTCTCTGCATGCCACCTCCCTAGGTGGGTCAGTGACTTCCTAGTCCACCACCTTGTCTTACACTTCTGCACTCTGGTCCTCCTCCTGACTTGTAGACTTAAAAGGAATTGTTGACAACTGTGTATTATTATCCCCCTTTTGAGACAGTAATTGCTGTTCCTCACCTTTGGCTTCTTCTGACTGTGGCTGCTCAAACATTTGGGCATCAGTACACACAATCTCTCCATGTGAATCTTGAGATATGCATAGTGAGAGTGTCACAAACCGAGCTGCGGCATCTTCTCGGATGCCTCCTGTGACGATTTCCTTTTATGCTCGGCCTCGTTTTGTTCGCTTCCTTGAGTTTCAGGTACTGACCCGAACATCAAGGTGTTTTCAGCTTAAGTCCTGGGTTGTGCCTTCTGAGCATGCTCAGCCTTACAGTCTCAATTCTGAGACTAAAGCGCCCGTCACATTTAACGACTTATCAGCGATCCCGAAAACGATGTGACCTGATAAGGATTGCTGGTAAGTCGCTGGGAGGTTGCTGGTGAGATGTCACAGTCAGATCTTACCAACGATGCAGTAACGATTAGCAACCTGTATAACGATCTCGGCGGGAGTTGGGACTCTGTGAGGAGGTCATTGGTAGGTGTCAAACACAGCGATGCGTCCTGCCCAGCAAGACATCGCCTTTGAAGAAAATGGTCCCAACTATTCAGCAACGACTAGCGATCTCACAACAGAGGCCTGACCGCTGGTAGGTGTCACACTTAACGAGATCGTTGCTGCGTTATGGAAACGGTGACGCAGCAACGATCTCGTTAATGATCTCGTTAGCAATCTCGTTGTGTGTGACGGGGCCTTAATTCAGTGGTTCAGGCTTCTGAGCATGCTCAGGCACTTAGTGCATCAGGTGTCCAGATGACGTGGCACAATCCTATTGGCAGTGGTGACATCACAGATGACGTGGCACTATCTCATTGGTCGTTGTGACATCACAGATGACGTGATGCAATCCCATTGGCCTAGTGACATCACAGATGACGTGGTGCAATCCCAATGGCCGTAGTGACATCACAGATGATTTGGAACTATCCCATTGGCCACTATCCCATTGACATAGCTCTGCTGCATACAGACAGACACATGTCATGATCCGGAACCATGGAAGACCACCATAACTCATTGGTAAAAGGTGACAAGAGCATTGGCAACTAATCTGGCCACCATCCCCTTACTAACCATCAACACTAGAAGTAGCCGAGGGGTGAACTAACATCCTGTGCACCGCGAACCCAGCCGGAGAACTAGCTATCCTAAAGGAAGGAAAGATGAATAACTCTCTGCCTCAGAAAATAGACAATGAATAGCAAGCCCCCCACATTCAAAGACTGCGGTGATATAGGAAAACACAATACACAGATAGATGATAGGATTAGCAAAAGGTGAGGCCCCCACTGACTAAAATAGGAAAGGACATGAAAGGGGCTGATGGTGGCCATAGTGACCTTGCAAAATTCCAAATTCCTGATAGTACAAAAAGACCCTCAGATCACACGATCTGCACTCCGTCCTATACCAGCCGCTCTTGTCATACCAATGAACAGAAAACAAGAATCATTACAAATTCAAAAATCCACAAACACATGGACTTATAGGAGCTATACTCCAAACAAAACTGCAGGGAGTTTCCCAGCTAAGCAACTGAGAGGGAAAATCCCTGCATTCAAATAAACTGAAAACAACCACAGCAAATGACAAACTCAGATAAGAGTAAAAGAACCAAACAACAAATAAAGAGAAAAGCACTTATCTGGGGTAGATGTGGTGTGGAACACAATGAAGCAGGCTGTTGGACAAAGAACAACTGACATCCGGCATAGCCTGCTATCAGACCATGATTTAAATAAGCAGAGAGTTAGCAATGGAAACGCCCATTGCTCAACACACCTGGTCTATGTCCAAACCATTCCTGGCCACAAGAGGGAGCTTCCCAGCAGCCAAAGCATAACTGACATTCACAACAGACACAGCTCTGCTGCATACAGACAGACACAGCTCTGCTGCATACAGACAGACAGATACGCACAGCTCTCCTACATACATACAGACAGACAGAAACACGCGGCTCTGCTACAGACATACAGACAGACACACTCGGCTCTGCTACAGACAGACACACTCGACTCTGCTACAGACAGACACACTCGGCTCTGCTACAGACAGACACATGCAGCTCTGCTACAGACAGACACATGCGGCTCTGCTACAGACACACTCGGCTCTGCTACAGACACACTCGGCTCTGCTACTGACAGACACACTCGGCTCTGCTACAGACAGACACACTCGGCTCTGCTACAGACAGACACACTCGGCTCTACTACAGACAAACACACGCGGCTCTGCTACAGACAGACACACACGGCTCTGCTACAGACAGACACACTCGGCTCTGCTACAGACAGACACACGCGGCTCTGCTACAGACACACGCGGCTCTGCTACAGACAGACACACTCGGCTCTGCTACAGACAGACACACTCGACTCTGATACAGACAGACACACTCGGCTCTGCTACAGACAGACACACGCGGCTCTGCTACAGACAGACACATGCGGCTCTGCTACAGACAGACACACTCGGCTCTGCTACAGACAGACACACGCGGCTCTGCTACAGACAGACACATGCGGCTCTGCTACAGACACATGCGGCTCTGCGGGGCCCACACATGCGGCTCTGCTACAGACAGACACACGTGGCTCTGCTGGGCCCACACACGCGGCTTTGCGGGGCCCACACACGCGTCTCTGCGGGGCTCACACACGTGGCTCTGTGGGGCCCACACACACGGCTCTGCAGGTCCCACATAGGCGGCTCTGCAGGGCCCACACACGCGGCTCTGCGGGGCCCACACACACGGCTCTGCGGGGCCAGGGCATAAATCTCGGGGGGGTGGGAAAGCCAATACAGCTCATAGGGGCCCATAAATCACGGGGCGGGGTGGGCACATACCGCTCAGGTCACGGAGGAGAGGGGGCCCACAGTCGCACAGCGCCGGAGAGAAGCGCTGTGCTGGGGGTTGCTGGCTGGCAAAGCGCCTCCTGGCTCCTTCATCTGTGGGACTGAGCAGGACACCAGGCGGTAGCTCCGCCCACAGATGAAGTTCAAACCAGGAGGCCTGCACGCCTTAAAGGGACGGCGCTGTAGATTACTGCCGTGTACTGCGGTCCACGGAACTCGGCCAAGCGGCAGCAGAACTGACGAGGCCGAGTGGGCCACCCTGGCTCTCCGGGGCCCCGGCATTTGCCCGGATGTGCCGCTTGTTGACGCCGGCCCTGGCCATAACATTACTGCCCGGTGGACCCTGACTTCTGATAGGCGTATTTCTCCATCTTTTAGTCTATCAGCTAGCCTTACCGTAACAGAGAGGACAGAAGAAGCCATACATGGAAAGTAAAATAACTTCTTGGAGTGTCCAAGTGTGGAGTCACTTGTCTCCTGGGACTCGCCTTGGTGGAAGGAAGGAACATGAGGATTATGTGGTCCATACCCTTGGCTAGTGAGACTGGACGGTGTGGAAGACAGGGTGGTGCTGGGAAACAGACTGGAAGCATTATCTGCCATTCAACAAACAACCGTTTTGCACTGCTTTGGCTTCAACAGATGTGTCCCATGCTCCCTGCAAAGTGGAACATGAAACAAGTTCTAGAGATGCATGTATTTGATGTACAGTTTAAACATGGCCACGACTTCTGTGTTCATCATCATCAATGGGACATACACTTCTTCATCCCTTACCACATGCCTTGCATATTTTTAAATTATGTACGCAGCTAAGAGCAGTTTTTTTCGAGAATAGATTATATTTTTTGTGTAGAAGGAGCACTGGCTGTAAGGCTAGAATCCCTGAAAGGCCTGAAAAACTCTTTCTCTTCTCCAGCAGCTTGCCCTATACTAAATACAGCTAAGAGCAGTATTACCAGAGAATAGATTTTTTTTTTTTACATAGCAGCAGAAACACGTTCTTTAAGGCTAGAATCCCTGCCTACATGCCTGTAATACACGATCCCTATTCCAGAATCTCATCTACACTATTTCCAGACTGAGAGCAGTATTATTAGAGAATAGAATGTTTAAATTAGCCCTGAAAAGGACTGTTGGTTGTATGTGGCAGCACTAAGGACTGGAACTCAATGAACCCTTCCTTATTGCCTATTGCCTCTAATACACCAGCCCTACTCCAGAAGCTGAACTGACACTAATTGCAGACTGAAAGTAGTATTATTAGAGAAGTGAACAGATTTTCACATAGAGAGATCATGAATCTTTGCCTACATGCCCCTAATAGACTCAAATACACTATTTCGTCTTTAGCAGCATCCTCTACACTAAATGCAGCTAACAACATTATTGGACAATAGATTTTTTACGCAGTAGCAGCAGCAAGTTCTGTAAGGCTAGAATCACTGCCTACATATCTCAAATAAATTCCAGAAGCTCACCTAACACTAATTGAAGACTAAAGCCCACTTTACACGTTGCAATTAGTTGTACAATCGCATTTGCGATGTGACACGCCCAGGTTGCATACGGGATCTATGAGATTTCACGTTGGTCGTTCATTTGCTGTCACACGTGCGTTAGTAGTCTATGTTAAATTGGTCAATTTTGTGTACGATCCTTTAGATCATGTGTTCTGTGACGTATGCATTGAGCACCTTTTTTTTTTATTATTTATTGACTTGCCAAGCGTGTGTAATGTGTAGGGATGCGTTTTTACTATGTCATCTGCCATTCAGCTCTGCTACATGGCCGCTGACAGCAGCCACAGACAGCCATGTAGCAGCGGTGAATGGCAGATGACAGCAGACACAGACAGAGCCGCACTGTCAGAATGAACTCGGGTGAACTTCACCCGACTTCATTGTCATGCTGCGGCTCTGTCTGTGTCGCGCCCTGATTAGCGGTCACCAGTGAAGACTCACCGGTGACCGCTAATCTCCTAAGTAACTGAAGTTAGCAGCCCTCTCTCATACTCACCGATCCCCGATCCCCGGCGCTGCACGGCTTTCTCACTGCTCCGGCGGCTTTTACTGTTTTGAAAAAGCCGGCCGCCCATTAAACAATTTCGTATTCCCTGCTTTCCCCGCCCACCAGCGCCTATGATTGGTTACAGTGAGACACGCCCCCACTCTGAGTGACAGGTGTCACACTGCACCCAATCACAGCAGCCGGTGGGCGTGTCTATACTGTGTAGTGAAATAAATAATTAAATAATTAAAAAAAACGGCGTGCGGTTCCCCCCATTTTTAAAACCAGCCAGATAAAGCCATACGGCTGAAGGCTGGTATTCTCAGGATGGGGAGCTCCACGTTATGGGGAGCCCCCCACCCTAACAATATCAGCCAACAGCCGCCCAGAATTGCCGCATACATTATATGCGACAGTTCTGGGACTGTACCCGGCTCTTCCCGATTTGCCCTGGTGCGTTGGCAAATCGGGGTAATAAGGAGTTATTGGCAGCCCATAGCTGCCAATAAGTCCTAGATTAATCATGTCAGGCGTCTATGAGACACCCTCCATGATTAATCTGTAAGTGACAGTAAATAAACACACACACAAGAAAAAATCCTTTATTAGAAATAAAAACACACACATATACCCTGGTTCACCACTTTAATCAGCCCCAAAAAGCCCTCCTTGTCCGGCGTAATCCAGGATGATCCAGCGTCGCATCCAGCGCTGCTGCATGGAGGTGACCGGAGCCGCAGCAGACACAGCCGCTCCGGTCACCTCCACACAGCAAATGAAGACAGCCGCGCGATCAGCTGCTGTCACTGAGGTTACCCGCGGCCACCGCTGCATCCACCGCTGGATCCAGTGACAGCGGGTAACTTCAGTGACAGCAGCTGATCGCGCGGCTGTCTTCATTTGCTGTGTGGAGGTGACCGGAGCGGCTGTGTCTGCTGCGGCTCCGGTCACCTCCATGCAGCAGCGCTGGATGCGACGCTGGATCATCCTGGATTACGCCGGACAAGGAGGGCTTTTTGGGGCTGATTAAAGTGGTTAACCAGGGTATATGTGTGTGTTTTTATTTCTAATAAAGGATTTTTTCTTGTGTGTGTGTTTATTTACTGTAACTTACAGATTAATCATGGAGGGTGTCTCATAGACGCCTGACATGATTAATCTAGGACTTATTGGCAGCTATGGGCTGCCAATAACTCCTTATTACCCCGATTTGCCAACGCACCAGGGCAAATCGGGAAGAGCCGGGTACAGTCCCAGAACTGTCGCATATAATGTATGCGGCAATTCTGGGCGGCTGTTGGCTGATATTGTTAGGGTGGGGGGCTCCCCATAACGTGGAGCTCCCCATCCTGAGAATACCAGCCTTCAGCCGTATGGCTTTATCTGGCTGGTTTTAAAAATGGGGGGAACCGCACGCCGTTTTTTTTAATTATTTAATTATTTATTTCACTACACAGTATAGACACGCCCACCGCTGCTGTGATTGGGTGCACCTGTCACTCAGAGTGGGGGCGTGTCTCACTGTAACCAATCATAGGCGCTGGTGGGCGGGGAAAGCAGGGAATACGAAATTGTTTAATGGGCGGCCGGCTTTTTCAAAACAGTAAAAGCCGCCGGAGCAGTGTGAATGCCGTGCAGAGCCGGGGATCGGGGATTGGTGAGTATATGAGAGAGGGGGATAGACTGACATGGACAGAGAGTGAGGGACAGAGATAGTGACGGACTGACAGAGATTAGTGCATGACAGACATTGTGAGGCGCTTCAGAACGCAGCTTTTCAGCTGCGCTCTGAAGCAGACCTTTTTTAAGCTGCGGTGCAGAGCGCACACCTGCGCACATAGCATCAGACAACAAAATCGTATGAGGGATGTCACACGTTACAATTGACTAGGTTCGTGCAACAAAACGCTCAATTCTAGAGAATGATACGATGTGTTTGCGATCAACGGTTTTGCGTTCAATCCTGATCGCATGTAGCTGTCACACGCAGACACCTCACAAACGATGCCGGATGTGCGTCACTTACAACTTGACCCCAAAGACGGATTGTGAGATATATTGAAGCGTGTGTAGCGGGCTTAAGATGTTTATTATTAGAGAATAAAATATTTTTTTATGTAGCAATAGCAGCAAGGTATGTAAGGCTATAATCCCTACCTACAATCCTCTGATTAATTATCCGTAACCCAGAAGCTCACCCTACACTAATTGCAGACCAAGAGCAATATTATTAGAGAGCAGAACAGATTTTTCTCATAGCAAGATCATGGTCTGTAAGTATAGAATTCTTGCTTACATGCCTCTAATACACTATTCCTTTTTCAGCAGCTTGCTCTACACTAAATGCAGCTAAGAGCATTATTAGAGAATAGATTTTTTAGGCAGTAGCAGCAGCAAGTACTGTAAGACTATAATCCCTGCTTACTTATCTCAAATACACTATCCTTACTCCAGAAGTTCAGGCAACATTAACTGCAGACTAAGAACTTTATTGTAAGAAAATATAATATATTTTTTACGTAGCAGCAGCAGGAAGGTCTTTGAGTCTATAATCCCTGCCCACAGGCTTCTAATACACTATCCCTACTGCAGAAGCTCCCCCTACACTAATTGCAGACTAAAGAATTGCTTTAATTTTGCACCAGCAAATACTGTCACTCTGCAACACACTGTCCCTTTTCCAGCAGAAGCTCTACCTACACTATTTCTTGCTACAGTGCTGCAAGTATGGGGTTTTCGGAGCATATATAGGCCGATGATGCTGAGTAGACGGCAAGTCACAATATTGCCAGTAGCCATCATGGCTACGGCATTAACATTGTGATGGAGTATGCGACAGAGCAGGCATGGACATCAGGCCGATGAACAAACCAACAAGTTTTATTGAGGCAGGAAGAATAGAAAATCCAATATCAAAATGGTTCTTTAGACTCCACAATGAGTCAACAAAAGGAAACGGATCCGCGGGAGACACCCGGCAATCCGATGCCAAGGAAAATGCAACAACAGTCCTTAAATGAGTTCCTTAAATCCAGCAGCGTGGCCGAGACAACACAGTCCCACATGCCAGACGATCTTCACTGTCCAATAGTCCATATATTGGCAACAGGACCTGGCCTCAGCAACAAATCCCAGCCCTTCACCAGATACAGCATAAACTAACTAACAAAACATGTGGCTGATTCTTCTACCTGTGGAATTAAACAATCAGCTGATGTGCATCAGTAGAAAAAGTATACTCACCTCTCTTCAGACTCCCGGGACACATCCGATCGGCTCCAGGACCTCCCGGTAATCAGCAGATGCTTTCACCTGACAGCATCATCTGATCGTTTAAGTCCAGTGATGAAAAGTTGTCCGGCTTTTAAACAATCAGATGATGAATCAGCTGATCGTTCAAAAAAGCCGGCTGGCTTTTTACCGCCCAGCCAGTTTAAACTATCAGATGATGCTGTCAGGTGACAGTATCAGCTGCTTACTGGCGGGTCCTGGAGCCAATCGGATGTGTCCCGGGAGTCTTCAGAGAGGTGAGCATACTTTTTTTTCCTACTGATGCGCATTGTTTAATTCCAGCGATGAAAAGCCGGCTTTTTACTACCCAGCTTTTAAACAATCAGCTGATGTGTCATATAATTCAGGTCCTTGAACCTGCCACATCATCTGATCGGTTTGCCTTCCAGCAAACCGATCCAATGATACAGGATCCAGATTGGACATAGCGGGACCCTTGACACAGGACTATGGCGGAGGGGGCATTCTTTAGTTCAATAAAGATAGAGTCACTAATTGGGTTGTGTTTTATTTCTAATAAAAAAAATTTTCTCTTTGTTGTGTTTTTTTTATCTTTGCTAGAAATTCATGGTGGCCATGTCTAATATTGGCGTCACACCACGAATTTCAGGCTTAGAGCCAGCTGATAATACACAGCTGGCCCTAACCCCATTATCACCCAGCGAGCCACCCGGCACTAGAGCCGCTGGAAGAGTTGCAACCAATGCCAGAAGATGGCGCTTCTATGAACACGCCATTTTCTGGGGCGATTACGGACTGCAATTTTCAGCGGTGGGGGGCAGAAAGCTTGTTCCACCCTGTAATGTGGATTCCAGTCCCTAGCTGCCTAGTTGTACCTGGCCAGATACATAAATTGTGCAAAGTCCACGTCTTTTTTTTTAATTATTTCATGAAATTAATGAAATGATTAAAAAAAGGGCTTCCCTATATTTATGGTTCCCAGCTGAGTACAAATAAGCAGCTGGGGTTTGGGTGTAACCCATACCTGCCTGCTGTACCTGCCTAAAGAAAAATAGCTATTCGGTCTGTTGGAGCGCTAATAAAGATATTTGCCAGAGGAAATAATCCTCTGCCAAATATCTTTGTTAGCGCTTCAACAGACCGAATAGCTATTTTTCTATTCACATATTCCCTTCAAGGGAAATTCGTCAGGAGCTGCTTTTAGGATAGGAGTCTGCCCAGAGTAAAGGCCGCGTCACACACAGAGATAAATCTTTGGCAGATCTGTGGTTGCAGTGAAGTCATGGACATATTGTTCCATTTGTACACAGCCACAAACCTGGCACTTATTGTCCACAATTTCCCTACAACCACAGATCTGCCGCAGATTTATCTCTGTGTGTGACAGAGCCTTAACAGAGATCTTGCTGGACGTGGATGATAGAACAGGAACTCCATGACCTGCAGTGTCAGTGTAGACTGTTGGTGTTAGGAGATCAGCAAGCCCGGATCAAGTTTCCCAACACACAGCGCTTCAGGAAGAAGTGGGTTGCCTCCTAATAAAACTGTAAAAGCCGCTTTACAAGTGGCGATTTATCGTGCGATCGCATATGTGATCGCACCCGCCCCCATCATTTGTGCGTTACGAGCAATTAGTTGCCCGTGTTGCACAAAGTCGGTAACCCCCATCACACGTACTTACCTCCCGAACGACCTCGCTGTGGGCGACGAACATCCTCTTCCTGAAGTGGGAGGAATGTTCGGCGTCACAGCGACGTCACACAGCGGCCGGCCAATAGAAGCAGAGGGACGGAGATGAGTGGGACATAACATCCCGCCCATCTCCTTCCTTCCGCATTGCCAGCGGGATGCAGTTAAGCTGTGTTCATCGTTCCCGGGTGTCACATGGAGCGATGTGTGCTGCCTCGGGAACAATGAACAACCAGCGCGCAGAAGGACGCTCGATTTTTTGAAAATGAGCGCCGTGTCAATGAGCAACGATAAGGTGAGTATTTTTGCTCATTCACAGTTGCTCGTAGCTGTCACACACTACGATATGTCAAACGATGACGGATGTGCGTCAATAACGATGGGACCCCGACGACATATCGTTAGATATATCGTAGCGTGTAAACGGGCCCTTAACTCTTTACTGGGGTTGTGCGGGGGTCGCACAACCAAAAAAGGTGAGCAGTGACAATTAAGTGTTAATACTATATTTACGTGTGCTTCTCATTGCGCCTTTTCTTTTTTTAATTATGCTGTACCTGGCTGGCATACAAAAATATGGTGAAGCCCATCTCAATTTTTTTTTTTTTAAAAAAAATAATTAAAAACATAAAACAAACACATAACCCTAACCCTAGGGTTAGTTAGGGGGTAAAAAAAAATTGTGTGGCTTCCTGCTGCATTTTATATTGATAGCTAAGGATAACCCAAGCAGCTACTAGCTGTTAACCCCCACTGCTGATGAGTGATACCTTCACTGGCAATGGAAAATCCAGGGAAGCCCTTATTTTAATTTTTTTTTTTTTGCCAAAAAAACAAAAAAAAATTACGTGGGCTCCTCCATATTTTTGTATGCTAGCCAGGTACATCAGGCAGGTAAAGGCTGGCCCCAATTCCCAGCTGCCTATTTGTACCCGACTTGGAACCAAAAATATACAGAAGCCCTTTTTTTAATTATTTCATGACAGCGGTGATGTCATCGCTTACCAACCTGCAGTCTCTGGTCACTCATTGAGTGATTAGACAGCACGGGGAGCAGAAGCGTTCTTCCTCCCCCGTGCTTTCAGACACACTAAATCTGTCCCTAGCTCAGCAGCACATTTCCCTATACTAGCTGACTGTGAATCAGTGTAACGAGCACACGGAGGCAAAGAAAGGCCCCACGTAAGGGAATTAGGGGTTCGACAATACAGGTTGGTGTGTGGTATTCTGCATTTTAGGCAAGAATAGGATGTGCAACCTACCAGGAAGCCTCTATGAAGGGCTATATATGCACAGGTAATTGTTTTAGGCAATTTCTTAATACAAGCTGGTGGACACATTTTATGGACGACAGTTTTTCACCTATGTAGATGTAGTCATTTTTTGTGCCCAAAAAACAATGTCAGAATGTGTTGCAGAATAATCAAATTAACCTTCATCAGGCTGCATAATTTTACAACGTTTACAGGCTGCAGAGGTACAATTGTACCTTCATATATACCTCCACTGTGGGATGACTTTTTCCTTTACTTGGTTTCAGAAACTAAAGTTCATTCAGCTACAAATGTTATGCTGATATCTATTGGCCAGTGTTGTTACTGCTCACTTATGTTGCTGTTAATTAAGTTGATTCAAACTGGGAGTGGCTTCTACTTCTCTTCCTGCCTCCCTCCTCTTAGTAGCCATTTTGCTGTTCATCTCATTGCTGTGAGCACACACATTTCTAGGCTTGTGAAGTCTTCAATTTCTTGGATACGAAGGTAGGAAAGTCTCACAGCATCTAACAGCCAGTTATACCTTCATTCACCTTATGTGGGGACAGAACAGTCAGAAATTGTCTTTGAGCCTGGACTTAGCTTACATATATTTTGTATGAAACTTATCACTATAGGTATGATTTTTATACAAAAAATGGATAATAATTAGAATCTGCATATTGTTTTACGATGTTTTACTTATATTCAGCACAAAATAAAGATGGTGGCTCTGTTACAATTTTCCTATTGGTCGAAAAACAGTCGAAGATGGAATGAAAATTCTGAAACCGTATACGGTTTACATAATATATAAATGACATTTATAAATAATTAGCACTAGAAATAATTTACTTTTTTATCTGCACTTTTAGAATCGAGTTTCATTCTACTTGCCACGTGTTACTGAACTAAATTACGAAGCCAAAATTCATCTAGAGTGATAATGATGCTCGATCTAGTTTCCGCCATAATCCAAGAAAACGTGTTTGCAGGTTAGTATCATTTTGTGAAAAGCCAATAATGTAGTATTGTGTAGTATTTTGGAAAATTATTTATTTTTCTTTTTTTCATATTTACAGATTTACGTCTGACGAAATAATGCGAATGCTAGAAGAATCTGATTCTGAGCATGAGGAAGAACCATATGTTGCATCTGATGATGAAAACTATGTACGACAAGTGGATGTTACTGAAGAAGATTCAGACATTGAACAAGAAATGGTCATAGAGCAGGAAAAAGAATACTACTCAGACGAAAGTGTTGAGGATGAGTCTGTGCCGCAAAGTGCAGGCGACATTTGGACTGCTAAGGATAAAACTCAATGGTGTAGTGATCCACTGCCAAATGCACAAACAAAATCTCGTAATGTCCTACGACAGAGGTGGCCCTGCAGCAATCAGCAACCTGTATACAGCAAAAGAGCTATTCAAGTCAATCATGACCCCCGAGATGTGTGACATCATATTACGAGAAACGAATCAAAAGGCCAAGAGAGTTTGTGATGCTTACAACAACAAACTGGTACAACATTTTCCTGATTCTTCTGAACGGCCACCACAAAAAACATTCAAGCAATTTACTGAAACTGAACTCCACGCATTTTTGGGCATACTGATTGCTGCTGGTGTGCACAGAGCCAACAAAGAGAATCTGGAGGAAATGTGGAATGTTGCTGCTCTGCCTCTTATACATGCAGCCATGTCTCGTGACCGCTTCAAGATGATACTCAGATTTATCAGATTTGACAACGAAAATACACGTGTAGAACGTGTGCAAACAGATAAAGCTGCACCAATACGGGACATCTGGACAATGCTGAACAGAAATCTGAAGAGAGTCTACAAGCCATATAATTGTATCACCGTCGACGAGCAATTACTTCCATTTGGAGGCAATACTAAATTTACCCAGTATATACCTTCAAAACCAGCTAAATATGGCATAAAGATTTTCTGGGCTTGTGACTCATCAAACGCTTACCCATTACAAGGTCAGCTCTACACTGGGAAACCAACTGATGATCCTCGACAAGTAAACATTGGTGAACGAACAGCATTGGACCTAGTGAGCTCGTATAAAGCCTCTGGAAGAAATGTCACCACCGATAATAACTTCTTTACAACCATGGAACTAGCTAAGGTATTGAACTCCGGGAACATGACACTAGTTGGTACAGTGAGAAAAAACAAAAGGTTCCTACCTAGCAACATGCAGCCTGCCAAAGAAAGGCCTGTAAACTCGACAAATTTTGCCTACAATCATGATGCAACAGTCTGTTCATATGTACCAAAGAAGAACAAATCAGTCGTTTTTCTATCATCTATGCACATGACGGGAGAAGTTGAAGAGACACTAGCAGCAAAGCCAGAGATAATAAAATACTACAACAAAACAAAAGGCGGAGTTGATGTTATGGATAAAATGTTGGAAGAGTACACTGTGAAACAATGAACATTACGTTGGCTTCTGGCATTTTTCTACAATATGATTGACGTCCCTGGGTTAGCATCCTACATCATCTACAGAGAACACAATCCAAGCTTCAGGACAAAGGATCAACGAAGAAAGTTCCTGAAAGATCTCGCAAATCAGCTGTGTATGCCTGCAATTGAAGATCGTAGTAGAAACCGAATGATAATGAGAAACCATTTTCTTCGAGTTGCAGTAGAAATGGTGCTTGGACGATGTATTCTGGTAGCATCGCAAGCAGCAGCTGGCCCTCAAATACCTCATGGTAGTCGTGGACCCTCCCCTGTTGTTGGTAGTTGCTATGTCTGCCGAGACCTGAGTCGAAAACAACGTAAGACTAGAAAGTCTTGTGTGGTTTGTGTGAAACCCATTTGCGATGAACACTCGGTAGCAAAGATAACATGCATTACTTGCAAAGAAAATCAATAAAAAAATGTTCTTACATTTTCTTTTAGAATGTAAATGAACAGTTGTTTTACTTGTTTATAATAATAACATAGCATTATCATTAAAAAAAAATATTATTCTTTTTTCCTTGCATTATCTTCATTCAAAATATATGAGGGTACATTTGTACCTATGCAGCTTGTTATGGATGCAAAAATATCTTGACCCCTTATCTCAAAAGGGGGTGGAGATGTTTTATTGAAATTTGGCCAATATATTCTGGACCAAAACTGCAGAGATGTCACGAAATTTCAGCCCTCTACGGCTTTTCGAACAAAAGTTATTGCAATTTTAAAACGGAATAGTTACAATTGTACCTACTCAGCCGGACGAAGGTTAAGAGATGGTTGTAAAAAGTTGGTAAGAAGTTGACGGCAAATTATGTGGTATGCTTTCATTTTTACATCTGCAATTAGCATCTAGTATTTTTGCACCTTTTTTAGCTTTGTTAAATCTGTTTTAAGGTATGTGCACATAATGACTTTTAATGCTGATTCTACATTGCATCTGCCTGGAAAAAGCACTCAATAAACATTAAAAATAATAAAATATGCACTGCAATGTCAAAATAACTTGCTATGCATATGTTCAGTCTTTTGTAACTTCTTTTAACTGCTTCAGGCTTCAAAAGCTGAAAAGCAGCCGAAAGAATTGACCTGACCATTTCTGCAGGGAAAACACCGCAGGCATTTTCCTGAAGTTTATTCTGCTTGAAAAACAATGTATGTCACGGTCTAAAATACGTTGTGGGCAAATATCCTTCAACTTCATTCACAACTTAAAGGGAATCTGTCAGCAGGTTTTTGTTACCTCATCTGAGAGCATTATGACGTAGGCAAAGAGATCCTTAATCCTACCATCAGGGGCTGGCTGGCACGTTTTAGCCTGAGGGCACATTTTAGCCTGGGCAATCATATGGCAGTGGCCCTCAAGTTGCAGCGGCCCACCTTTGGTTTGTTTATCTCTGGCCACTGTATTAAAGCAACAGTGGAAACAGACTTTATGAACAGACTGGTACATATATATTGGAACAGAAATGCGCTTACTGCTTACATAGATACTGCAACTGAACCAAGATAACTACATAGATATGGGAAATGCAAGGAGCTTACTACAGAGATATGTTAACAGAACCAAGCTTGCTACAGAGATAAGGGTGCAGAACCGAGCTTACTACAGAGATATGGAAGCAGAACTAAGCTTACTACACAGATATGGGAGCAGAACCTAGCTTACTACAGAGATAAAGGAGCAGAACCAATCTTAGTGTAGAGATAAGGGAGTAGAACCAAGATTACTGCAGAGAAACAGGTGCAGAACTGAGCTTAGTACATTGCTATGGGAAGCTTTGGGACCAGAACCTACCTACTACAGAAATAAGGGTGCAGAATGGAGCTTAGTACAAAGACATGGAAGCAGGACCGAGCTTACTGCAGAGATAACGATGCAGAATCAAGCTTACTCCAGCAAAAAGGAAGCAGAATCAACCTTACTACAGTGATAAGGGAGCAGAACCGAGCTTACTGCAGAGATATTGGAGCAGAACCATGCTTACTACAGAAATAAGGGACAAGAACAGAGCTTACTACAGAGATAAGGTTGCAGAACAGAGCTTACTACAGAGATATGGGAGCAGAACTGATCTTACTACAGAGATATGGGAGAAGAACCGAGCTTACTACAGAGATAACAGATCAGAACCGAGCTTACTACACTTACTACAGATAAGGGTGCAGAACAGAGCTTACTATAGAGATAAGAGAGCAGAACTAAGCTTACTACAGAGATAAGGGAGCAGAACCGATCTTACTACGGAGATACAGGATCAGAACCTAGCTTACTGCAGAGATATTGGAGCAGAACCAAGCTTACTAAAAGATATGAAAACAGAACTGATCTTTCTGCAGAGATATGGGAGCAGAACCAAGCTTACTACAGAGATATGGGAGTAGAATGAAGCTTACCACAGAGATAAGGGAGTAGAACCAAGTTTACTACAGAGATATGGGAGCAGAACCGAGCTTACCACAGAGATATGGGAGCAGAACTGAGCTTACTACAGAGATACGAGATCAGAACTGAGCTTACTACAGAGATACAGTAGCAGAACCGAGTTTGCTACATAGCTATGGGAACAGAACCTAGCTTACTGTATCCATACAGGAACAAAATCGTACTTACTCAGTCTTATACATAGAAACAGCAATAGAACCAAACCTCTTACATGGCTATGGGAACAGAACAAGCTTACTGCATATGCATAGTACCAGAACTAAGCTTACTGCTTAAATATAGTACCATAACTGAGCTTAATATATAGCTATAGGAGCAAATTCATGCTTGCTACATAGATACAGTACCATAACCCAGCTATCTAAAGCTTTCCCTATATTTTCAATGTTAAATGCGTATGGAACACGGATGGCACACGGACTATACACTGATGCCATCTGTGTGCTGTACATGTTTTTCACGGCCCCATAGACTTCTATTGTCCCTTGTCATCTGTACTGCCGGAATAAAAACAGATGTCTCTGTGTGGATCACACACGATCTGTGTAAACACACGGACATGCGAGCAGCACCTTAGGTTATAATAGGTACGTGTGGTAACCGTGAAAAAAGTGGATACAACACATACCAGATACACAGACTCGTGAATGAGGCCATACCAGAGTCTACACCAGGCTCTCTATGGTGATTGTACATTGGCAGTGAGATGTCAATAAGAGAAGGGGGCATGTCAGACTGTTATGTGCATGACATTATAGACGAAGCAATGATAAGTGTCCTGCTTAGCAAACATAGCAAATAAACAACAGACTACACCTTGAAAAGACAGGCATCCCTGAATTCTCTGTTTTAAACCTAGCAGCATGCTGTCATCATCTTACATAGAAAGAACCTGCTGACAGAGTCCCTTTAACCACAATGGCTTTTCTCACCTGCTTCATTTTTTAGGACAAATGTTGCAAATTTTGTGCAATATTAGTTGTGACTTTTTAACTTGTGTAATTTTTGCCACAATCTGGCAAAAAAGTACAAAAGTGAATAATCAATGAAGTTCAGTGTCTACTTTTTGTCAAAAATACTAATTGCAAATCTTGATTTCAAACAATGCAGAATGAAAATTTTAGATCCAATATGTACTTCATTCTGAGTCATGGATAATTTCAACTTCATATTATTTTGCATTTCAATAATTTCACTTTGTAGCATATATCTAGCGTAAAGTATTGTGTTTGATGAACAGATTAGTAAATCAGTTCCTGTACACTTTATATATTTGTGTGCTGATATAATTTATGCTCCGCTGAGTGCTATTCATCCAAATGCTTTCATAGTGTTAATGCTGTACCAGCCATTCACATTGCCGGCATTACATATTCTAATGCTTTTTACATTTTACTTGATGTTTTCTATTGTAGGAGAACAAAAGTGATTTTTCTTTTCAAATAGGTACTTTATATTCGGACTTACTTTGAGATGACAGGGACAAACTCTTCTCAAAATTATTAATCATAATCAAAGTCAAAGTTATATTTTTACACTGTATGATGTAAATGACTGAAGCAATAAATACATTCAGTTTCTTCATATGCAGTTAGTGATGAGTGAGCACTACCATGCTTGGGGGTTTGGCACTCGTAACAAGCAGTCGGACGTTCAGATGACCTCTACTCATGTAGTGAGTATAATGGAAGTCCATGGGGAAGATCTTCTTGAAAAATACTCGCGTTCCCCATTGACTTCAATTATCCACAAGTCGAACCTGCCTAATGTCTGACTGCTCATTACAAGTACCGAGCACCCAAGCATAGTAGTTCTCGCTCATCCCTATACACTACTCTAGCACATACAAGGTTGATTTCACCAGTGGAAGTCTATAACTGGGCAGAGCTGTCCATGGTTCTGATTGAATGTACAGTATGAATGTGGAAAGATCCTGGAGGTGGCATTTTCCTAACATATTATCAATTATTTTGGGATTACTAAGTTTTTAAATAAACTGTGAATTATCACAATACCATTAATTTGAAATGATATATGGTGTCAATTTTATTATTTCCATCTGCTGTAACTATTCGGTTCCTCAAAATTAACATACTTTAAAGAGATCTACAATTGCTGCAACTTTATCTTTGTGAATATTTAGCATGCTCACTGTATTTGTTTAGGGAAAAGTTGACATCTGAGACTGTTCACATTAGAATCTTACTTAACTCCCACTAAAAATGTAATCCTATGACAATCAAAAAGGTGCGTGATTGTCCCCCATTTTAATTCCGCTTGCAAAAATATTGCTATGTGCTTTTTCTTATCCATTCAAAGTCACCTAATTGCCAATGAAAAACGACACCTAATTGCAAACAGAAGCCACATCATAGCCTTCAAGGGTTTCCTTAACACTAGAAGTCCCAGAGAGGGGTCATTTAACATTTCTACCTTTGGAACCCAGAGACGGGTCGAATGACCTGAAAGCTTATAGCTAATATCCTTTAATCACCGTCTTTTGTTCTGTAATTAAGGCCATTACTGTCGCACCACAGGAGGTTGTTGTTTTCCATTGAGTTTAGCCATTTAATTTCTAGTTAGTTCTATCCACTTTTATTCACTTTATCATTAGTCATTTGACCCTCTTTCGGGACTTCAGGGGGAGCTCAAAATTTCTGGGACTTTTAGTGTTAACCGCTGCAGGAAGGCCGACGGTATATAAACGTCCGCATCTGCTGGGCTTTGTGCAGATCCGACGTTTATCAACGGTCTGCATTCAGGAGGGGATCGCGACCCCCTGCATGCTGCCATCACCGGGTTTCCTGTACAGAACAATAGTTCTGCCCTAAGACATCACCTGCATCTGAATGGATCAGGTCCTGGTGGTGTTGGCCCTTTGCGATCGTCTATCTGCTGTGATCAATAGTGATCACAACACATAGACATTTTAGAGGTACAGAGAACTGCTTCTCTTACCTCTCCCGGGTTTCCTGTGTCACGATCATGCCGGACCTAGGGTTAGCATGGTAACCGGAGGTCACATGACTCTGGGTCTGCCATCTATGGTGGCCTCTGAGACCCAGGCAGCAGGATCTGAGAGACATTCTGCACCCTGACACTGCTAGTATAATGCATTGCTGTGCTGCTGCTTTTGCTGCTGCTGCTACATGGCAGTGCATTATACCAATGATCAGACTTAGAAAAGTGAAAGTCCCATATAGAGATTAGGTAAAAAAGTAAAGGAAAGTTTTCACACCTCCAATGTTATAAAATTCTGTGAAGTCCCTGGGGGTTCAAGATGCTCACTAAACATCTGGATATATTCCTCATGGTATCTAGTTTCCAAAATGGGGTCACTTGTGAGGGAGCTCCATTGTTTAGGCACATCAGTGGTTTTCCAAATGCAACATGGCGTCCACTAATGATTGCAGGTAATTTTGCGCCCTTCACTTCTGAGCCCTGATGTGTGCCCAAACTGTAGCTTTCCACCACATATGAGGTGTCTGCATACTCAGGAGAAATTACACAATTTATTTTATGGTGCATTTTTCCTGATACCCTTGTGAAAAAGAAAGCTACATGGTTAAAGTAACAATTTTGTGTTATTTTTTATTTTATTTTAATGGTACAATGTTCTAAACTTCTGTGAAGCCCCTCTGGGTTCAAGGGGCTCACAAAACATCTAGATAAATTCTTTGAGTTTCCAAAATGGGGCCACTTGTGGAGGAGTTCCACTGTTTAGGCACATTAGGGGGTCCCGAAACGTGACATGGCGTCCACTAATGACTCCAGCCAATTTAGCTTTCAAAAACTCAAATGGCGCTCCTTCATTTTCGAGCCTTGCTGTGCACCCAAACAATTGATTTCTACCACATATGAGATATAAGCGGGCTCAGGAAAAATTGCACAATACATTTTATGGTTCTTTTCTTCTGTTATCCTTGTGGAAATGCAAAATATGAGGCTAAAGTAGCATTTTTGTGGGAAAAGAAAAATTTTCATTTTTTCCTTCCACATTGCTTTGGTTTCTGTGTAGAGCCTAAAGGATTAATAAACTTCTTGGATGTGGTTTTGAGCAGTTTGAAGGGTGCAGTATTTAGAATGGTGTCACTTTTGGGTACTTTCTGTCACCTAGGCCTCTCAATATCACTTCAAATGTAATGTGGTCCTAAAAAATGGTTTTATAAATTATGTTGGAAAAATGAGAAATTGCTGATGACCTTTGACCCCTTCTAACTTCCTAACAAAAAAAATTTGTTTCAGAAATTGTGATGATGTAAAGTAGACATGTGGGAAATGTTATTTCGTAACTATTTTTTGTAGCATAACTTTCTGGTTTAATGTCATAAGAATTAAAAGTTTCAAAATTGCAAAATTTTCAAAATGTTCACAAAATTTCTGATATTTTTACAAATAAACACAAAAGATATTGTCTTAATTGTCTGCCTATCCTAAAGTACAACATGTCATCAAAAAACAATGTCAGAATCACCGGGATCCGTTGAAGCGTTCCAGAGTTATAACCTGTCAAAGTGATACTGGTCAGAAATAAAAATATTGGTCCGGTCACAAAGGCAAAAACAGGCTCTGGTGCAAGTGGGTTAAGGTCTCTTTGAGCATTTACTACAAAGATTCACAAGGAGAAAGAAATATCAATTGGACCAGTGTAATGAGTGTGTCTCTCTATGAGGAGACTTTTGGCAAGTCTGGTACCAGAAAGTCCTAACGCATTATTATGCAAAAGTCTACAACTTGCATTTGAGTGAATCTAGTTCCTTTTAGTGCTGTAGGGGCTAAGGACTCTTTTCCATCTGGCTGTGCTTTTAAGCCTTCATCTCAGGTTCAGCTTTTATTGTGTCCACTCCCCTTCACTATAAAAAGTCACATGTCTTAACAAATGATGCCCGGCATAGATTTTTGTTCTATGCTGATCACTTTGACCATTTTGGAAGGAGCCTGTATCTGGAAGAAAATGAGGAGTTGTGACTATTGTAGCCATGATGTTTAGCTGCATTGGATGAGCTTTGAGTGTTTTTTTTTTTCTTGTGTCTATTTTCCCTATATCTGTCTCCTTTACCTTGTGTTGTATTCTTGCAGTGGTGAAACTAGTGTTCTTGCTGGCCTTATCACTAGCCAGGGTGACGTCAGGGCAAGCATGGACCTGGACACATGATGGCGGGGGGGGAATAAAACCCATATAGGGATGTTAGAGAGCATAGGGAACAGACTCTAGGGAGTTGGAATACATGTCTCCTGTCCCTATCGCCAGGGCTTTCCTTCTATACCATTCTCGTTGTTACTATTGTGTTGCGCTACATGCTGAGCATTTTTACACTCTGTAAACATTGCTTTAGGTAGGTGTTATCAAAGGTTAAATTGTATAGCAGAACAAGTTTTTCGAACTCTAAGGTGAAGCTTGTACCTCAAAAATTCAAGGGGAAAAATAAAAATAAACATTGTCAGTAGTAAATCAGAGACAGCACTCTGGTCCCTTGTGCATTCATCAAAGATTTTTATATAACTTCCACATGTCCACCTGATTAAATTAATATCCTGTTGATATCACATGGAGTTTTGCACAAACTTCGACAACTGTCATGGCTGAATCGGCCTCTGTTCAGGCTGCAGATACTGACACTTCATCCGATGTTTTCTCTGGTGTCTGAGATCAACACAGGCAGACTCGGGCATCAACGTGCTGTTTGCTAATTCATAGGAAGGCTAGAGAGAGTTAATCTCTGCTGGTCTCCTTGCTTATTTGATCACGTTGTGAGGAGTCTTATCACATCTGCTCTCCTCCTATTTATGCTGATTGAATAATTCCACACATGCCAGCTATAGCTTGTTCTATATTTGTTGGTTAGATGATGTGTCCCAGACTGTCTAGTGAAAGTTGTGCTTTTTTTCTTGGTTCATTTGTGGAGTTTACTCCTGTTGTTTAGTAGCTTCCTTCCTGCTCTTGTCCTGAATCTCTTATTGTCAGATCCTGTGTGTGTGCTGTTTGACAGAGTTTTGGTTTTACCTTGTCTATCTTTGTCTAGGAGTTTCACCACATTCCTGTCCCATCCCTCCATTGGGAGAGAGGGAATCAGATCAGGACTTGTCAAGAGCAGGGCCAGGTAGGAGACTCAGGCATCTCCACCATCAGCTGTATCCCTGACATTCGGAATAGCATAGAGTCCCCAGTTTGAGGAATAGTCATTGAGATAGTTGCCTTATAAAATTAGTACATATTGGAAATTGACAACAAGATATGATATATTGTAAATTTTAAAATTTGTTTTTCTGGTATATTATTCTCTGCACTTTATGAAAACCAGCAGCTGCTTACCACTACATTTCTTTTAGCACACTCTACCAGGAAAATTCACTTGAATGGGTCAATCTAACACCCAAATTTTCAATTATTTGCCACCACTAAATAATGCTATTATATCAGGAAGATGAGGACCATCTGGAAAATACTCAACGAGACCTTTAACAACATCCGTTTGGTAGATATTATGTTTCTTATCATTATAAAAATGAACACCAACTTTTTTGCACCTTTATCAAACTCCAGTGCAATATTAAAATAGAAGAATTAGTTAATCACTTTGTTTATTCCATTGTAGTAATCAACATAGATTCACAAAATATATTGAACCTATAATATTTAAGATGCATTGCAGAAATCTGTGAATCTGTGAAATCATATCACTGGCTTAGCACTTATTCAGATATATTATATATCTTATCAACTTATATCTCTTGCCACTATTTCCTCCAAGCATACATGAACAAAAAGTTTAAATGAAAACAGTTTCCCAGTCTCCTCTTTTATGATTTAGGTACATGGCATCACATAAATATCACATATAAATGGAGGATTGGGAAATGAAGAGCTGTGAGTCACCATGTTTAGAAGGGTCATGTAAAAATGGTAACATTACAAGATCTGCTATTGAAGGGAGTTTATTCGGTGTCTGGAAGAACATATGACTAATTTTAAAAAATGTGGGAGAAAAGTGATTCTGGCAGCTAAATAAGAAAGGTTTCTTTACAGTTACTGCAGTCAGACTGTGGAATGCCCTACCATAATAATAGAGATAGTAACGACAGACACTATATTAGCTTTTAAAAAGGGATGAATAATTTCCTCAATTCACATGATATTATGGGTTAATATGGGATAATTTAGTAAATGTATAATGGAGGAGGAACGTTGAACTTGATGGACCTTGGTCTTTTTACAACCTACGTAACTATGTAACAGAAAACTTTCCAAACACATTAAAAGAAGATATGGATAGCGCCATCAACAAAAAATAAAATATACTCCAGCAAGAATAAAATGTTCTACATTGGAGCTGGAATGTGAACTCCCAATGAAGTCGGAAGAAGGGGTGAGGATGCTGGTTTCAACTATTGCAGTTATCTGCACCCAAATAATTGTTTTTCTCTGTTATTCCTCACAGTTGTTTCCTCCTAAAGTTTTCCATCTCCCAACTTGTCCTGAACCTACATATGCGCCCTTTGACTTTAAGTAAGTTAGTTATTATTAAGTGGTAATTTGGGACTCCTATTATGTTAGTATATGGGGCTAAGAACTAACAGGCAGTTAATTGATAGCTGCCTGACTGTTCTGCCCAGCAATGATTTCTGCTGGCTCTGAGCAGTGATGGAAAGCTCCTGCCACTGATTCTCCTGCTTCCACTGGCATTACGCCAACACAGCAGCATCTTCTCTTCAGCTGTGATCTGTTGATGGGGACATCACTGCAGATGTACTGCTGATTAACAGGCAGCTCCTTGCTACGGGGAACTGGCTGTCAATCAGTATGATGTTGGCCATTAAACCCTGTCTATAGAGCAGAGCGAAAGAAAAGGTGATGCACTGTTGACAATAGGGGAAATTAAGCAAGGGAGTCACTGGCTGAGCCAGCAGAGATTGTCCCCATGCAGAATAGGTAGGCAGTTGGCAACTACCTGAATGTTAGTTCTTAGCACCAAACACAAAAATAAAAGTCCTTATTAACCTTTCAAGACATAGAAATCTACTATAATATTATATATGCACAAATAAAGGCCATAAATAGCAATAATACAAGGATTCTAACACTTGAAAGGTATTTTTGAAAACGCGAAAATAAAAGCACAAAGGGGTGATTTGAACTTTTAAGTTTTTTTTTTAATTTTTTAAAACTTCTTTTTTTTAACTTTTTTTATTATACTAGTCCCCCCGGAGACTATAGGGATCAGCAATCTGATCGCTCATTCATTTTTCATTTATGTTGAGCACAGCTACACAGCTGAGATAACCAGAAATGCTCATGTCTTGTAACAAGCAGCACTTGGCCGGCTGTTACAGAAAGTGAGTCATGTGAGCTACAGTAGTCATCACATGACCCTACCATGGCAATCATAGCCTTACAGTGATCACGTCACTGCGCTGCCAATGCAGCTGGGTAAATGCACATTTATTGCGGAGGGCATTTAAATTGCGCTCACATTTTCACAGCGTGATTTAAGGAGTTAAAAGACGTTTGTCGATCCATCTTCGCTTGTGAGGTACACATGTCTGCTGTTCAATTCAGCAGACGTGCGGGCATCGCCGCAGGCTCTTCACAGCAGCTGGCTGTGATTACCTGGACAAGACTTAGGATGTACCAGTGCGGCCTGCGGTCATTAAAGGGTTAAACACATAATTTAAAGCAGGAAAAGTCAGTAAGTATATTAGAGATACTATAAGTAAGGCAATTTAGTTACCTATGGGATAAATATTACCAGAGATCTATCCCAGTTTTCCCCAACGTCAGTCCTCAAGACCAATCAACAGTGCACGTTTTCAGGATTTCCTCAGCAATGCACAAGTGGTTTAATCATCACCTATGCAAGTGATTAAATTATCATCTGTGCAATAGTAAGGAAACCTGAAAACATGCACTGTTGGTGGGCCTTGAGGTCTGGAGTTGGGGAACCCTGGTCTATTCTACTAACACACTGTGAACTGAATTACCCTCTTTTTGAGCTTAAGCATTGGATATATTCTCAGGACCATGAGATATATCTCAATGTTATGGTTGCTCACCAATACCTAGAGTATTTTTTGATCCACTTGTTGCCTACTATGATATTAGAGCTTATTGAGATGTGTAGTAATCCACAAATGTTCTCATTAGATCTATGAGATTTGCTGTATTCATTAATTTGGTGCATTAGTCCTCTCCAAGAGAATCATCCTTAGATTTTCTGAGTGAAGTACCTGCTGTAAACCTCCATCCAATCCACAAACATATACCATTTCAAAGCGCTGACTCATTAAGAAGATGCTCAAGTCTTGTAACTGTAAATCAGACGCAACGAGAAGTGAAATATTATTTCTTGAAATTTCAGAGCTTTTTTTCATTTAATAAACTGCTGGAAAAAAGAGTTTTCATTTCACTTTGATGCAAATACACTTTCCGCTTGTTACTGAATCTTTGGTGTTCTGCGACTTGCAGATGTTAAACGCCAATTAAATTAATGACATTTCTGGTTCTCTGTTTCATTGTCATTTTTATTGCCTTGGTATATGTGTGGAATGTCACTTTTGATCAATTGGATTGTTTTTCTTTTTGCTTATTTTATCCTTCTCTCTGTAGCATATTACACATACGGAGTGCGGGTTGCATCGTTCTCACACACAAGAAAACCCTTATTGTTGCCTGTTAAGAAATTGAAATGGAATTGTTTGCTTTTGCTCTCCCCTCCACCCCTGTTTTTGTTGCTATTTCACAACTAACAGAACTACTTTCCTGGAAAAAGATTAACTTGATGGATGTAGCAGCCTCAGTTCTGTTTATGAAAAACAAGAAGCATTCTTGAAATGCTACATTTATATCCCACAGGGAAAAATGCTAACATGGTTCTGAACCTGCATTTAATTGCACCCTAGGATTTCAGTACATTATACCGGTGCCATTGTACCATGTGTAATTGTCCGCTACTTCTATAGCGTGAAGGAGGGAACTTTTGATGACCACCTGGAGTTTCTTACCTTGTTCCATCCATCATGCAGCCAGGTGTTTAGCGTCTATATAGAAATAGTATAACATTTTATTTTTAGATTGTGAAAACCTGTCATGCAAATGGTTTATATTACTCAATTTTGTAACTTTGGTATTTGATACAATGCACAAGTGTCTTTTAAAGGGGGTTTCCCATCAAAGACAATTCTCACTTATCCCAGCACCTCTGGGTTCTCCAGTTTCCCCCAATACTCCAAAGACATAGTAATAAGGAATTTATATTGTGCGACCCAATGGGAACAGAGTGGTAAGGCTTAGTATGACGCTAAATAAATATATAAAAAATAAACATTGTTGCTAATGACTTCTGCCTACCCATTCATGCCAATGGCACTTGCAGATCAAGTAGAGATTTACTGCACTCTTCTTTAAACAAAAAAATGAAAAAAACAAAAAAAAAACACATATTTGGTATTACCACATCCATAGGTTCAGATCTATATGAATATCAGATATCATATTACTTTTCCTGCATAAACACTGCAAAGCAAAAAAATGCTGAGTTGCAGTTTTTCAGTTGTCCTCCTCCTGCAAAAATGCAATATAAAATGATCAAGACATCATATGTATCCAAAATGGCACCAATATAAAGACCAGCCTGTCAAGCAAAATACATACCCTCACACAGCTTAATTGACGGAAAAATTAAAAAAAAAACTTTTTGGGAGGCACAAATCTAAATTTTGTACAAATTTTCCCTTTTTTACCACTTAAATAACAAAATTAACTATAAAAGTTCATTATCGCCATAAATGCACTGAGATGGAAAATCATGTTACCAGCTTAATATTGTTGCATAATGAATGCACTAAAAATAAACTGAAAAACAATGGCAGAAGAGGTTAATACTTCTCTCGTGCTACAACCATTCTAGATATCCTCCGAACATTTCAAATTTTAAACCTAACTTGAAAACTCGTTGTCCCATAACTACAGTGAGTACGGAAAGTATTCAGACCCCTTTACATTTTTCACTCTTTGATTCATTACAGCCATCTATAAATTCATACAAAGTTTTTTTTTTTCTCATTAATGTACACTCTGCATTCCATCTTGACAGAAAAAATACAGAAATGTTGAAATTTTTGCAAATTTATTAAACAAGAAAAACTGAAATATCACATGGTCATAAGTATTTAGACCCTTTGCTCAGTATTGAGTAGAAGCACCCTTTTGAAATAGTACAGATTTGAGTCTTATTGGGAATGATGCAACAAGCTTTTAACATCTGGATTTGGAAATCTTCGGCCAGTCTTCTTTGCAGATCCTCTCCAGTGCCATCAGGTTGGCTGGTGAACATTGGTGGACAGCCATTTTCAGGTCTTTCCAGAGATGCTCAATTGGGTTTAGGTCAGGGCTCTGCTGGGCCAGTCAAGAATGGTGACTGAGGTTTTCTGAAGCCACTCTTATGTTATTTTAGCTGTGTGCTTAGGGTCATTTTCTTGTTGGAATGTGAACCTTCAGCCAAGTCTGAGATCCAGAGCACTGTGGAAGAGGTTTCCTTCCAGGATATCGCTGTACTTGGCCTCATTTATCTTTCCTTCAATTGTAACCAGTCGTACTGTCCCTGCAGCTGAAAAACACCCCGATAGCATGATGCTGCCATCACCATGTTTCACTGTTGGGATTGTATTGGGCAGGCGATGACCAGTGTTTGGTTTTCTCCACACATACAGCTTAGAAATCTCACCAAAAAGTTCTATCTTCATCTCATCAGACCAGAGAATCTTATTTCTCATAGTCTGAGAGTCCTTCATGTGTTTGCGGACTTTCATAAGTCTTGCACTGAGGAGAGGCTTCAGTCAGGCCACTCTGCCATAAAGGCCTGACTGGTAGAGGGCTGCAGTAATAGTTGACTCTGTGGAACTTTCTCCCATCTCCCTACTGCATCTCTCGAGAGCGGCCACAATGATCTTGGGGTTCTTCTTTATCTCTGTTACAAAGGCTCTTCTTCCACGATTGCTCAGTTTGGCTGGACGGCCAGGTCTAGGAAGCATTCTGGTGGTCCTAAACTTCTCCCATTGAAGGATTATGTAGGTCACTGTGCTCTTAGGAACCTTGAGTACTGCATAAATTCTTTTGCAACCTTGGCCAGATCTGTGCCTTGCCACAATTCTGTCTCTGACCTCCTTGGGCAGTTCCTTTGACCTCACGATTCTCATTTAGTCTTACATGCACTGTGACCTGTGAGATCTTCTATAAACAAGTGAGTGCCTTTCCAAATCAAGCCCTATAAGTTTAATTAAACACAACTGTACTCCAATGAAGGAGCAGAACCATCTCAAGGAGAATCACAAGGAAATGGACAGCATGTGACTTAAATATGAGTGTCTGGGCAAAGGGTCTGAATACTTATGACCATGTGATATTTCAGTTTTCCTTGTTTAATAAGTTTGCAAAAAATGTCTACATTTCTGGGGGGGGGGGGGTTTCTGTCAAAATGGGGTGCAGAGTGTACAATAATGAGAAAAACAAAAATGAACTTTTTTGAATTTACCAAATGGCTGCAATGAAACAAAGAGTGAAACATTTAAAGGGGTCTGAATACTTTCCGTACCCACTGTATTTTTCAGGTGAAATCTTATTCTATGGCTCACAAGCAACTTGACTTGATCACAGACATCTGTTCTATCCACTATGCTATTTCATCAACTGTCTACCCTTACTGGACTTTTCACTACATTCATGGTGGCTCAGGTTATGAGCTGGCTGTTTTATACAAAATTAGAAAACTGACTGCACTTCTTAACAGACAAATGTGAACAGATGCAAACTGAACATGAAATATACCCTATCAAGTGTACAGCTGCACTCTGAGACACTAAGGTAAGCAAACATTGAATATAAGAATTTGGACATGCATTACTGCAAAGGACATGAATATAACAATTGAAACACTATGCCCATAAAAAAAGGCCAGTTTCATGTGAACCCAGCGCTAAGTGTCTCAATTTTTATATTTATTTCCTTAGCAGTAATGCATGTCCGAATTCCTATATTCAACGTCTGCATACCTTAGCATCTCAGAGTGCTGCTGTATATTTGTTACTGGCCGATTTATGCCCATTGCTTTTTTGTCCTGGTTGCTGAGGCTGGGTTCACAAAATTATGAGGCTGAGCATGCAACACCGTCCAGAAAAAAATGAGGATTTTTAATCTGTACAATCATTGATATACCATCAGTGTTAATATACATAGAGAATAATTTTTGACCTTTATTGAATAATAAAAAAGTCAAATACAGTTTCCTATCTTAATAATTGGTATGGATCCATGAAAATTGCATGCCATATTGAAAGTAGCCTATATGTGATCCAACTTTTGTGCACGCATTGACTTATAATGGGCGAGTCTGACCCAGAATATGGGTCAAAGTAGTGCATGGTTAGATTTTGTTACATGCAGACTATAAAGCGGGCTTTACACGCTACGACATCGCTAATGCGGAGTCGTTGGGGTCACGGAATTCGTGACGCACATCCGGCCGCATTACCGATGCCGTTGCGTGTGACACCGATAAGCGATTTTGCATTGTTGCAAAAACGTGCAAAATCGCTAATCGGCGACATGTGGGTCCATTCTCAAATCTCGTTCCTGCGGCAGCACACATTGCTGCGTGTGACGCCGCAGGAACGAGGAAGCTCCCCTTACCTGCCTCCCGGCCGCTATGAGGAAGGAAGGAGGTGGGCGGGATGTTACGTCCCGCTCAGCTCCGCCCCTCCGCTGCTATTGGGCGGCGGTTCAGTGACGTCGCTGTGACGCCGCACGGACCGCCCCCTTAGAAAGGAGGCGGTTCGCCCGTCACAGCGACGTCGCCGGACAGGTATGTATGTGTGACGGCTGTTGTGTGGCACGGGCAGCGATTTGCCCGTGTCGCGCAACAGATGGGGGCGGGTACCCACACTAGCGATATCGGGACCGATATCGCAGTGTGTAAAGTAGCCTTTAGCCTATGTGTTAAAATGTTCCTTTGAAATACCACACTGACGTGCATTGGTAAGTGAGTTTGTCCATATACAATCAGTTTTTCATACGGGCAGCATATGAACATTACATACGTCCATCTGAAAAAGTCCTAACACATACTGATGGTTCTCTGTACAAGTTTAGTGATATGTGCCTACTGTGACAGTCAGATTTCAATTAGATTGGAATCTATTTTATACCTGGTTTCATTGTTTTCTGCTTGTTATTTTATTTCAGATGTATTTCACGATTGGTTTGAGTTTTATAAATATACTTTGTCATTATTATCTATACAAACAAATATAATTCAAATCTGCGCTGATTATATACATGGTTGCACTACAGCTAAGTCAAGGACTTATGAAGCATAGGACTATTATGAATCTAGAAACCTACCGAGTTGTGTTAAAAGAAACAATGAAGCGATAAATTCAGCACTGCCGCATCCCTATATCAAATAATGTGGTAGCAAAAGCAGCAGGTATCATGTTTTTCAGAAACATTCTAGATAATAGCAAGTATCTTCACTTCTCCAGCACAGAAATGTGGCTGTATAAGTGAGGTCATGCAGCACCATGAATCATCCCGGTGGACAGTCCTGGCTGGCATGTTCCAGTAAATCTGTCACCTATAAAAGAAATCACAGCTATTGCGTATGTCCTCAGTAAAGTCAGATAGTCCTTAATCCAGTCAAAGAATGTATAAACACATTCTAGCAATAGCTCACTTTGTGAATTTATAGCATCAAATAGGCAGAGGCTGGATTTAAGAATTAGGTTGAAAGGGTAACATTTGCTGACAAGTTTTGTGCATACATATTAAGCATGTGCAAGTGGGGAATCAGTCATTCTAGTCATTCTCAATTTCAACAGCCATACGTTTTACTTCATGTTACTTGGTAGTGCATTTTGCTTTCTACACACAGCATGTTATTTTCTTCCATTTTCCGAACAAATATCAATAGTTAGTATTCCATCTCTGCAAACATGCTACTGCATTATGGAATATAACAGGATAAGATGAATTTGTTTTTCTTTAACTATAATGAAGAAGTAATGAAAATATGCAGGTGGAGATATATATATAGATATATATATATATATATATACACTGTATATATATATATATATATATATATATATATATATATATATATATATACATATATATATATATATATATATATTTGAAACAAGACGTTTACATTCGCTATCTAAAAAGACACATATGCATGTTCTTCTCACTGTCTGACATGAAATCAGAGTAAACCTTTCCCGTTTTAGGTGAATAAGGATTAGTAAAATTATTTAAAGCTGCCAAATGGCAGAAAAATGAGAGAGACAGAGAGAGAGAGAATGTTTGAAGGTATTTTTATTACTTTTTCAAAGTCGAACCTTTACATACACTAAAGGGTGCTTTACATACTGCAACATCGCTAGCGATAGCTAGCGATGTCGTGCGCGATAGTGTGACGCCCTGGACTAGCCAAGTAGTCACATACATACCAACATACACACCCCCACCCTAGACAGTTACAACAGTCAATCAAAAACCCTTGTTGCCTCCCTCCTAGGTCTGATGTCCACACCAGGTGGGGCGGAGCCAGGAGGTTGGCCCCACCCACCGGGGAGTTCACAGGCCTGGAGGCGGGAAAAGGAGACAGATGGTTTTAGGAGGTAAAAGTGAGAGGAGTAAAACGTCTGCGTGTGCTTGGGTAGGAGCCCAGGCACTGACAGCAAGGTTGGCAGACGGTGGTGGCCATCTGCAGGAGTTGGTGGAACTAAGCAAAGCCGTAAGGACCGGGGCTGGGCGGTGGCCCACCGGTACCGAACCGGGGAGCGGAGTGAAGCTAAGCACACAGGCAGGGCAATCGGACCCCGACCAGGCTTGGAGCCGCTGTCAATAGTCAAATCTGAGTGTGACAGGAATCCCAGGGGTTCCCCAACAACCAAGTCCTGACAGAAGGCAACAGTCCACACCGTGAGGATATACAGCCACCGCCATAGGCTAGAGATACAAGGGCCAGCGCCTGCGGGCAAAACGGGCTCCTACAGCACCTATACGCCGGGGAGCAGACTACCGGTGGGCAACCACAGGAGTCAGAACATTTTTAAAAGGTGCAGGGAAAGACAGCCACCATCAGCTGTCCGGGGAGAGCACAACAACACTGCAGCCGGCTGCGGTACCCATCCATCCGGCCGTTTGGTTTACCAGAGACTCTGTCATTGATTGTCTGAGTGAGTACACCAGTGCAGTCCGGCACCGTGCCGCGCTGTCCCTGCAACCCTGCACCCCAGCCATCCAGCCTCCCCGTTACACCACCGGGCCCCGGGATCACCAACCCCCTACCCACGGAGGGGACAACATCCTTGCGGCTCCCTACCATCTCTCCCGGAATCACTGTCACCAGCAGCGGTGGTGCCATCATCACCACGTCCCGTGGGTGGCGTCACGAACAATCTCCCCAACCAAACCATCCCTTTTCACTCACGGGTGAGGAGCGCTGCTCGAGTCCCCGGGTCCGGTCCACCGCTCGAGCCACCGAGCTGCAGCAGCAGAAGCCCCGGACCCGAGCGTGGCGAGCGCGTCCCCTCCGCCCGCGACAACTTGGCGTCATGAACTGGATAGAACCGATCTACCTACCAGTAGAGGTGCGCCTTGCAGTACCCGCCGGTGGCGTCTGGCCGAAAAATTTGAAGCACCGCCATCTTTATCGCAAAGATTTCCCGCTCGAGCGTCTTCCCTGAGCAGGGAAAGCGAAGCTTCGCCCCCTGAAGAGGGAAGTGCTAAAGAGAACCAAGGGGGACGGGAAAAAGATGTCTGAGCCCGACGGAACCGTTGGAGGAGTGGCGGTCGCAGCCACAGCAGCGCCTGTAGATGGAAACGGGGTAGCCCGTGCTCCGGCCGCAAGAGCGGGGGAGGCCGCGGGCCCAGCGGTCACCCAGTGAATGCCGTTCTCCCTGCCCTATGTGCCTGGTGCTACCTGGCTGCCGCAGTACGATGGGAAGCCTGATGCTTTGCAGGTGTTCCGGAAAAAGATTAGCCCGATCCTCGATATATATCCCTTGACTGACAGGCAATGGGCAGCGGTAGTGCTAGGGCAGCTAACCGGCGCGGCTGAGCAGGAGACGGAGACCTGGACCGACGCGGACCGGGCCTCAGTGACTACCATTTTTGAGAAACTCCAAATCGCTTTTGAGACCCGCACAGAAGCGTAATTGCGGATGTAGTTCTATCAGTGTCGACAGCGGCCTGAGGATAATATAAGAGACTATGCCCTGCGCCTGCAAACAGCCCTCCATACGCTGAAGCGGGTGGACACTATTAATGATGCGTACAGCAATAAGATGCTAGTGGAACAATTCCTGCAAAGGCTGGGGTCTGTGAAAGACCGCAAGCAGCTACGGCTGTGGGCCTTGGAACACCCCAATCTGGATTTTTCAGTATTGAAGGAGCGGGCCATCAAGGCCCTGCAGGCCCCAATGCCAGACGCTCCTGAGGCGGCCCCATGGCTGGCTGAAACTGCTCCCATCACGGTGGCACCTTCTCCCCCGGCTCTACAGGCCCCTGCAGCACCTGTCGGGATGATGGACGAGCTAGCTGCCCAGGTCCGCTGCATGGATGGACACCTAGCCAAGATCCTCGCCGCACTCCAGCTTCTGACGAAAGTCAAGCCCGAAGAGAGGATGCAGCTCGCCGACAGCCCTGAAGACGTCCCCTGGATGCAGCGGAGAAGGACCAATGACTCACGGTATGGGCCTCCTATTTGTTACAGGTGCAGCAAGCCTGGCCACTACTCTAGGCGATGCCCGTTAAACGAGCAACCCCTGGGGCCAAGGGCCAATCCTCAGGAGTAGACACCAATGACCCCCCTGACTGGCGAGACCAGTACGTCGGAGCTCGCACCATCATCCCTCTGGCAGTGGATGGCATCTCGCTCATGGCCCTCTTGGACACAGGATCACTTGTAACCACTATACCATATACACTATACCAGCAGTATTGGGGTACTGATGAACTTGCCCCCTCTGATGATAGACTGACCCTTGTCGCAGCCAATGTACTCCCTCTAACCCAAGTGGGATACAAACAAGTGACCCTGACCGGGGGACGTGCGGAGTTAAAGAACCAAGGGATAATTGTGGTGATGAATGAACCCAGTGACCATAACCCAAAAGTAATCCTAGAGACCAATGTGATGGAGCATTGTATGAGTGAGGTGCTGAGTCTGTTGCAGCAGTTGGCCGCCACAGCGGGAAGAGGGCGGCAAAGGGCTGTGCAGCGTGAGATCCGGGCCCTCCTATATCGGCAACAAGTGAATTCAACTGGTGGAGAGTTTGGTGGAGTAAGGGTGATGGATGTGGCCCCCTTGGTAGTGCCACCCCGAAGCCAGATGATGATTTGGTGCAGGACAGCAGCAGGCCCCCAGAGGCCGACTAGTGGAACCCATGCCTTCTGAACACTGGCCCACAGTGATGGCGGCCAGAGGTGTGGTTGACGTCAAAAAGGGGAGAGTGCCTGTAAGAGTGCTGAATTGTGGAGAGGAGGAAGTTAGGCTTCCCCGTTACGCTACCCTTGCCAAGTTGCTTACCCTCGACCCTCACACCATTCACGAAGCCGCCCCTCCTACCTCAGCATCCCCTGCCAGTAACCATATACCCCCTGAACAGTTAGGGGAGTGGTGAAAGGAACTACACGTAGGCACTGAAACCACACCCACGCATCACAAAGAGGGGGTATACAGGGTAGTGCAAGAGTATGAACAGGTTTTCAGCAAGCACCCATTAGATTTCGGGAAGATTAAAGGGGTTCAACACCATATACATACATACATCCATGCATACATCCACCCATTAAAGAAAGATATAGGACCATCCCGCCAGCACATTATCAATGCGCCAAAGACATGTTGAGGAACATGAAGGAGGCAGGGGTCATTCGGGATAGTTGTAGTCCCTGGGCAGCCCCACTGGTGCTGGTGAAGAAGAAGGATGACACCATGAGAATGTGTGTGGATTACCGGAAGATCAACCAGATAACGCATAAAGATGCCTATCCTCTCCTCCGTATTGAAGAGTCGCTAGCTGTGCTGAGAACTGCTAACTTCTTCTCTACCCTTGACTCTACCAGCGCATACTGGCAGGTGGTGGTCGCACCAGAGGAACGTGAGAAGACTGCGTTCGCCACTGCCATGGGACTCTGCGAGTTTAACAGCATGCCGTTCGGGCTGTGCAATGCCCCTGGGACCTTTCAACGGCTCATGGAGTGTTGCCTGGGACATCTCAATTTTGAAACGGTCCTGCTGTATCTAGATGATGTGATCGTATACTCTCAGACGTACGAGGCCCACCTGGAACATCTGTTTGAAGTGGTCGCGTCCCTAGCCAAGTATGGGATGAAACTGAAGCCCTCCAAGTGCCACCTACTGAAGCCTATGGTACAGTACCTCGGACACGTGGTGAGCGCAGAAGGTGTCGCCCCAGATCCCGAGAAGATCACTGCTATCCAGGACTGGCCGAGACCAACAACAGTGAGAGAGGTGAGACAGTTCCTGGGCCTGGTGGGCTACTACCGTCGCTTCATCAAGGGGTACACGAAGATGGCCGCCCCCATTCAAGACCTCCTCGTGGGACAGACCAAGGGTGACAGGTCCCCTGGATTTCTGTTTGTGTGGGAGAAGAAGCATGAGGAATCCTTTCACCAGCTGAAGACGGCCTTGACGGGAGAGGAGATCCTGGCGTACCCCGACTACAGCCTTCCGTTCGTCCTCTACACCGATGCCAGCAACGTGGGCTTGGGAGCGGTCCTGTCCTAGGTCCAGGATGGGTGAGAAAAGGTTATCACCTATGCCAGCAGAAAACTCTGGCCCACGGAAAGGAACCCCGAAAATTACAGCTCCTTCAAGCTCAAGTTCCTGGCCCTGGTGTGGGCAATCACCGAGAGGTTCCGACATTATCTCGCAGCGGCAAAATTCACGGCTTACACAGACAATAATCCGTTGACCCATCTGGGCACGGCCAAACTGGGCACTCTGGAACAGCGGTGGGTGGCCAGGCTGTCTAATTATGACTTTACCATCAAATACAGAGCCGGCCGCAAGAACACCAACGCGGATGCGTTGTCCCAGATGCCCCACCTGCCGGATGGGGGGTCGGAAGACATGACCTCGAAGAAATTGAGTTGACCGCGTTCCATCGGCCACTGGTCGAAAAATTACATGTCAAACAACAGCAGGCGAACTTGGACCCACGACCCAGTCAGGGATGGCGAGAAGCCCAAGACCAAGCACCTGCTGTCCAATTGGTCAAGACCATGATTGAACAAGGCTCCTCTGGAATCGATCCGGCAGCGCCCCCTGAGGCCCAGCGACTGTGGAAAGAACGAGCCCGGCTGTACCTACACGAGGGGAAGCTGTATCGAGGTCTGATCAACCCAAAGACTCACGAGAAGGTTCGTCAGCTGGTGGTCCCTCAGGCTAGCGTGCCCAATGTCCTACGGGGATATCACGATGGTGCCGGGTGTTTCGGCTGGAAAAAGCTGGAGATGTTGCTGAGAGAGTGGTTCTATTGGAGTGGGATGCGAGAGTCTGTGGAGGCTTGGTGCCCAGAGTGCGGCCCCTGTGCGCTGAGAAGGAAGGATGAAGTCAGCCAAAGAGCCCCTCTACAGCCGATCATCACCTATCAACCGCTGGAGTTGGTTGCCTTGGACCATGTTAAGCTCACACCCAGCCGGAATGGATATACCTATGCCTTGACCATCGTGGACCACTACTCCAGATTCATGGTGGTTGTTCCAGTCAAAGATTTGACCGGCCGTACCGCAGCCAGGGCATTCCAGGCCTACTTCTGTCGACCGCACGGATACCTGGAGAGGGTACTTACAGACCAGGGTTCAGCCTTTGAAGCGGAGGTGTTTCAAGAATTCTGCCAATTGCATGGTTGTAAGAAGATCAGGATTACGCCATACCATGCCCCAGACTAATGGGATGTGTGAGAAGATGAACCACCTGGTCATGGATCTCCTCAAGGTGATACCGTTGGAGGAGCGGAACCTGTGGCCAGAAAAGCTGCCTGACCTGGTAGACATGTACAATAACATCCCTTGTAGTTCTACCAAATGCACCTCGGCGTATCTGATGAGAGCCCGACCGGGCCGGCTGCCGGTGGACTTAGAAATGGGCTTGGAAGCTCCTGAGGCCCTTCCTTCGACTGCTGGCTGGGATACTCGGCGGCAAATCCAATACCGACAAGTCCAGAAGTATGTGGAGAAGAATCTCGGTCAGAGCCGAGAGAAACAAGCACAACGCTTCAATAAGCGAGCGTCAACCGTCCCCTTTGAGCCGGGAGATGTGGTGCTGAAGCGGAAGAGATGGACCCATAAGCTTGATGAACAGTGGGAAAGGACCCCGTATGTCATACAGCCCACTGGATGGGAGAATGAGAAGGCTTATCTGATCAGTCGCGACCAGGGGAGGACTGCCACTATGGTTTCCAGGGACCACCTGAAGAAATGTCCTCACCCCTTGAGAGTGACAAACGAAGCTCCGGTTCCTACGCCAAGTGGGGAAAAGGAAAAGAAGGTGATTCACATAGTGATGGGTGATTTTCCAGCAGACTGGGCTATGCAAAACGGTGCGGTGATTCTTCCGGTGATCATGTTCCCACAACACGTATAAGAAATGGAGACGGAAACGCCCACCAGTGAGCCGCTCGAACAAGCGCCCAGGGATGCATCTATACCCCCTCCCCTTGGGTCTCCACTTGCCATACCTGCCGTACGGGAAGAGGAACTGACTATCTCCTCTGCCCCCTTGCCCTCCACAGATGACACTGGGCCCAGAAGGTCCACACGCCCCAACCTAGGTCGACCCCCACTTAGGTACAGGGAAACCACCATCTAGGGGTGCCGTATGTTAATTGTGTAAATAGTTGCATGAATGCCCGTCAAATCAGCACCAATCAATCCGAAGTTTCACCTAATCAGCAACCAGTGATTATCCCGGCCGTTGCCGGCAAGTTGTCCCCGGAGGGACTCTCTGTGTTTTTACCACCCACATGAGAAACTGCTCATGAACATGGCCGAGAACTAGCAGGCCACCCACGAACTTGTGGGCCTGTAAATAATTTCTGGGCCGGTTTTCCATTCCGTGCCGCCTTCGGAGAGGCAGATTAGAGGAAGGGCCCGCAGCAGAAGAGGCTGGGGCCTGGCCACCACAGGATCGGTGGCAATCCTCCGGGGGTCAGAGGTCCCCCTGGACGTGGGGTCCCCTGAAGTGACAGTTGGGTGCGAGACACCGTATCCGTTCCCGCTCGGGTAACCTGGACCTGGACTGGGGTAAAGGGGTGCTGCCTTTTTCTTAGGGGCAGCACCAAGGTTTAGGTTATTTGGGTGGGAGAGTGGATGACCACGAACCCGTCTGTTTTAATAAAAATGTTTACCGTTGTAACGTTAAAGTACCGTGCCTCCCGTAAGGGAAGAACTGAAAAATGCTTATGTTGAATGTTTATATGTTAAATTATTTTTTGCAGTTTGGAAAATAAAACCGGTGATGGACGGGCAGCCCGCGAATGGTCTGCGTTTTACCAAGGGGGAGTGTGACACCCTGGACTAGCCAGGTAGTCACATACATACCAACATACACACCCCCACCCTAGACAGTCACAACAGTCAATCAAAAACCCTTGTTGCCTCCCTCCTAGGTCTGATGTCCACACGAGGTGGGGCGGAGGCAGGCGGTTGGCCCCACCCACCGAGGAGTTCACAGGCCTGGAGGCGGGAAAAGGAGACAGATGGGTTTAGGAGGTGAAAGTGAGAGGAGTAAAACGTCTGCGTGTGCCTGGGTAGGAGCCCAGGCACTGACAGGAAGGTTGGCAGACGATGGTGGCCTTCTGCAGGAGTTGGTGGAACTGTGCAAAGCCGTAAGGACTGGGGCTGGGCGGTGGCCCACCGGTACCGAACTGGGAAGCGGAGTGAAGCTAAGCACACAGGCAGGGCCATCGGACCCCGACCAGGCTTGGAGCCGCCGTCAATAGTCAAATCCAAGTGTGACAGGAACCCCAGGGGTTTCCCAACAACCAAGTTCCGACAGAAGGCAACAGTCCACACCATGAGGATATACAGCCACCACCATAGGCTAGAGATCCAAGGGCCAGCGCCTGCGGGCAAAACGGGCTCCTATGGCATCTATACGCCGGGGAGCGGACTACCGGTGGGCAACCACAGGAGTCAGAACATTTCTAAAAGGTGCAGGGAAAGACAGCCACCATCAGCCATCCGTGGAGAGCACAACAACACTGCAGCCGGGTGCGGGACCCGTCCATCCGGCCGTTTGGTTTACCAGAGACTCTGTCATTGATTGTCTGAGTGAGTACACCAGTGCCGTCCGGCACCGCGCCGCGCTGTCCCTGCAACCCTGCACCCCAGCCATCCAGCCTCCCCGTTACACCACCGGGCCCCGGGATCACCAACCCCCTACCCACAGAGGGGACAACATGCTAGCTGCTCCCTACCATCTCTCCCGGGATCCCCGTCACCAGCAGCGGTGGTGCCATCATCACCACGTCCCTTGGGTGGCATCACGAACAATCTCCCCAACCAAACCATCCCTTTTCACTCATGGGTGAGGAGCGCTGCTCGAGTCCCCAGGTCCGGCCCACCACTCGAGCCACCGAGCAGCAGCAGCAGAAGATCCACACCCGAGCGTGGCGAGCATGTCCCCTCCGCCTGTGACAATAGCACCCGCCCCCGTCGTTCGTGTGACATTTGTTGATCGCTGCTATAGCGAAACTTATCGCTACGGCAGCGTCACATGCACATACCTTTTCAGCGACGTCGCTGTGACCGCCGAACAATCCCTCCATCAAGGGGGAGGTGCGTTCGGCGTCATAGCGACGTCACTGCGGCGTCACTAAGTGGCCGCCCAATAGCAGAGGAGGGGCGGAGATGAGCGGCCAGAACTTGCCGCCCACCCTCTTTCTTCCTCATTGCCAGTGGACGCAGGTAAGGTGATGTTCGTCGCTCCTGCGGTGTCACACATAGCGATGTGTGACGCCGCAGGAACGATGAACAACCAGCGGCATGCCCCACCAACGATATTTTGAAAAGGAGCGACGTGTCAACGATCAATGATTTTTTACGTTTTTGCGATCGTTGATCGTTGCATATCAACCCAAGAACAGCAAAAGACCTTGTGAAGATGCTGGCAGAAGCTGGTAGGATTGTGTCAGGCCACTCTACCAGGAAAAAGTCATCATTACTCCAAAAGAAAAATTAAAAACCCAGTTTAATGTTTGCAAATGCACACAGGAACAAAGATCTTAATTTTTGGTGATATGTGCTGTGGTCTGACAAAACTAAAATTAAACTGTTTGGCCATAATAACCATGATTTGGGGGGTTAATAAAGGTGTTTGTGTTTAATTACTGTCACTTACAGGTTAGTAATTGCGGTTTCATAGACAGAGCTGTGAGCTGACATTAACCCTTTATTTCCTCAATTGCTACTGCACCAGCGCAATCAAGAATAGCTTAGTAAAGTGCAGAGACTGTAACAGCTAATGGATGCGGCAATTCCAAGTGGTTAACTGAGGTCATTGGAGCTCACTTTCGGGGCTCCATCGGTGTTCTCAGTGAACTCAGATGATCCCGCTACCGGATTGCACTGCCAAGCAGCTGTGTGCCACAAACCAAATCTGCATCTCATTGAAAATATTGTATCAACTCCGCATCATGTTTTTTTTTTTGCCAGAAGATGCAAATTTGGTGCAGGAGTATGGTGTGTAAATTTCAGCACCAAATCTGTATCTCTTAGCAAAAAAAGCTGTTTTCTGCCTGGAAATGTATGTCTATGAATTCAGTTCACCTGAGGTAAGGTTGCTGAGTTTAATGAGGTCACCTGAAGTCAGTTTACCTGTGGTCACAGCTAGGGTACCGAGGGAACCTCCAGCTTTGACCGCAGAAAACTGATTGCGATGACTGCTCACAGCTCACTGCTCACGGCTAAGTCAGTCTCTGCCTGAAGCCCCACAGCCACAGTATGCGGATTTGTTCTGTGTCCATGCACTGTGACGTCAGCATGTGTGTAGCAGAGCCAGAATTGACATGGAATCTCAGGTGGATTATGTTGGAACTGCGTTCGGGGTTAATAAAGGGGAAAATAGAGTAGTTTTTTTGTATTTTATTTCAAATATAGGATTTTTTTTTGGGTGCTTGCATTTATCTGTTGTCACTTACAGATTAATGATGGTGGGTCCCATAGACACCTCCAATTACTAAGCTACAGCTTAGTGGCAGCTGTGAACTGTTATTAACCCCTGATGTTACACCGATTGCACAAGGGCAAATGGGATGAGCCAGGTAAAGTATCGGGATTGTTTCATCTAGAGGATGCACAACATTTGGGAGGCTGCAGGTTGCTATTTTTAGGCTGGGGGGGAACAATAACCGTGGGCATCCCTAGGCTGAGAATACCAGCCCCCTGCTGTCGGCCTTATCATCGTTGGGTATCAAAATTGGGGGACCACACGCCGTTTTTTAAAATTACTTTTTTAAATAATTTTAAAAAAAGCCAGTTGGGGTCCCTCTTATTTTGATACACAGTCAAGATAAGCAAAAGGCTGGGGCTGCAGCCTGTAGACTTATGCTTTAGCTGTGCTGGGTCTCATATTATGGGGGAACTCTACACTAATTTTTTTATTTTTTTATTTTTACACCACTATACATGCACAGACAACTAGAGATGAGCGAACCGGTCCCGGTTCGGCTCGAGGTCGGTTCGCCGAACGGAGGTCCCGTTCGAGTTCGGCTCGTCGAACGTTCGACGAACCGAACTCGAGCCAATAGGCTATAATGGGAGGCAATCACAAACACATAAAAATGCATTATAAATGTACACAAACAGTTAATAAACATTGCCATAACACTTACCGGTCCTCGCGATCCCTTCTGCACTCTGTCTCCTGCCGCTATTCCATCCGATGATCGCTGAATCCTCCCGGTGACCGGCACTGCCAGCAGAGATGCAGGACCTATCGTGACGTCAAAATAGCCATGTGACCAGTCACGTGGCTATTATCTCATTGGCTACAGACTGGTCACATGACTATGACGCGTCATGTAGGACCTGCGAGTGCATCTCTCCGGTACACGGTGCACATATGTGTATCGCCGTGTACCGGCGACATGCTCTAGCACACGGTCGACTCCCCGTTCCGTTAGGGACCGGCTGACACAACCGGTCATTAACGGAGATCACCGTTGCCATAGCAACGCAGTTAGCGGTGACGTCACCGCTAACCGCGGCTCCGAGAGCACCGTTGCTATGGTAACGCGTCTGTCAGCGTTACCGCTGTTACCGCTGACAGCCAGCACTGATCACTCACGGAGTGAAGGCTGCACGCTGCTTCCCGATTGTAGTGAGGATTGTACTGAGGATGAGGTTCCCCAGCCCCAAGTGATGAGCTGGTGCACATCATCCTCACTATAATTGTCACTACTACTACACTAGTGAGGATTGTACTGAGGATGAGGTTCCCCAGCCCTAAGTGATGAGCTGGTGAACCTCATCCTCACTACAATCGTCACTTCTACTACACTAGTGAGGATTGTAGTGAGGATGAGGTTCCCCAGCCCCAAGTGATGAGCTGGTGAACCTTATCCTCACTACAATCGTCACTACTACTACACAAGTGAGGATTGTAGTGAGGATGAGGTTCCCCAGCCCCAAGTGCACTATAATCGTCACTACTACTACACTAGAAAGAAAGAAGACAGAAGAGCAGGATCGTGGAGGGCTGACAGGGGGTAATAAAGATGGAGTCTCTAATGTGTCTGTGTATTTATTTCTATTAAAGTATTTTTTCTCTGTGTGGTGTCTTTTTTTTAACCCTTTATTGGAGATTCTTAATGGCCGGGTCAAACATGCCTGACATTAAGAATCTCTGGCTTAATACTGGCTAGTAAAACAAAGCCAGTATTAACTCATGATTACCCAACAAGCCACCCGGCTCCAGGGCTGTTGGAAGAGTTGGATACAGCGCCAGATGATGGCGCTTCTATGAGAGCGCCATTTTCTGGGACGGCTGCGGACTGAAATCCGCAGCAGAGGCGCCCAGAAACCTCGGGCTAACCTGTGCTGCGGATTCCAATCCCCAGCTGCCTAGTTGTACCCGGCTAGACACAAAAATGGGGCGAAGCCCACGTCATTTGTTTTTTAAATATTTCATGAAATAAGTGAAATAATTAAAAAAAAACGGGCTTCCCTAAATTTTTGGTTCCCAGCCGGGTACAAATAGGCAACTGGGGGTTGGAGGCAGCCAGTGGCTGCCTGCTGTACCTGGCTAGCATACAAAAATATGGCGAAGTTCACGTCATTTTTTTGGTGGGCAAAAAAATTCTGCATACAGTCCTGGATGGAGTATGCTGAGCCTTGTAGTTCTGCAGCTGCTGTCTGCTCTTCTCCATACAGACAGACAGCAGCTGCAGAACTACAAGGCTCAGCATACTCCATCCAGGACTGTATGCAGAAGTTTTTTGCCCCCTGAAAAAATTATGTGGGCTTCGCCATATTTTTGTATGCTAGCCAGGTATAGCAGGCAGGTACGGCTGCCCCCAACCCCCAGTTGCCTATTTGTACCCGGCTGGGAACCAAAAATAAAGGGAAGCCCTTTTTTTATTATTTCATGAATTTCATGAAATAATTAGAAAACAAATGACGTAGGCTTCGCCCCATTTTTGTGTCCAGCCAGGTACAACTAGGCAGCTGGGGATTGGAATCCGCAGCACAGGTTGGCCTGAGCTTTCTGGGCCCCACTGCTGCGAATTGCAGTCTGCAGCCGCCTCAGAAAATGGCATTTTCATAGAAGCGCCATCTTCTGGCACTGTATCCAACTCTTCCAGCACCTGCCTGCTATACCTGGCTAGCATACAAAAATATGGCGAAGCTCACGTCCTTTTTTTGTAGTTTTTTGGCAAAAAAAATAAAAAATGCTTCCCTGGATTTTCCATTGCCAGTGAAGGTAACACCAAGCAGTGGGGGTTAGCAGCCAGTAGCTGCTTGGATTACCCTTAGCTAGCAATACAAAAAATCCAGCGGGAGCCCATATATATTTTTTTTAATTATTTATTTAAATAACTAAAAACAAAATGGGCTTCCCTGTATTTTGATTGCTGGACATCACAGTGCTGTAAAAATAAATCTTTAAAAAAATGACGTAGCGCTCCGCGGTATTTTTGATTCTCAGCGCAGATAAAGCAGACAGCTATGGGTTGCCACCCCCATCTGCCTGCCGTTACCTTGGTTGGCAATCAAAATATAGGGAAGCCCATTAATTTTTTCTATTTAAAAAATAGTTAAAAAAAAAATGACGTTGGGTCCCCCCATTTTTGATAGCCAGCTAGGGTAAAGCAGATGGCTGTAGCCTGAAAACCACAGCTGGCAGCTTTACCGTGGTTGGGGATCCAATGTGGAGGTCCCCTCAGGCTCTTTTTTATAATTATTTTATAAATATTAATAATTACACAATAAAAGTAGGGTCCCCCCAAATTGGATCACCAGCCAAAGGTAAAGCGGACAGCTGTGGTCTGGTATCTCAGGGTGGGAAGGTCCATAGTTATTGGGCCTTCACAGCCTCAAAATAGCAGGCCGCAGGCACCCCAGACGTGGCGCATCCACCAGATGCGCCAATCCTGGCGCTTCACCCCAGCTCATCCCGTGCCCTGGTGCAGTGGCAAACAGGGTAATAAATCGGGTTGATACTAGCTGTAAAGTAACCTGAGATCAAGCCCAGCAGTTTGTGATGTCATGGCGTCTATTAGATACCCAACATCATAAACTGTCAGTACTAACAAAAAAAAAAATCGACAAAAGAAATTTATTTGAAAAAACAGTCCCCAAAACATTTCCTCTTTCACCAATTTATTGTAAGAAAAAAAATAAAGGGGTCCTACGACGACTCTGGACCGTCTAGAATATGGGGGGGAGACACTCAGGGAACGTATCTCCCATTTTCTAGGAGTGCGGACCCTTCATGTGAGGAGTGTGGGTGCAATGAATCTGCACTCACTCTCCCCGGGTCCACAGCAGCAGAGTCCATGTCGTAATGGTTGCTACCAAAGCTGCAATGCCCTGCTCATGAGGTAAGGGCATGCCTAATCAGGAGAACTACTGTAGAGGAAGCTCTGCTCACTGGTATATAGGTGCTCAGAGGTAATAATAGATAAAATTAGTGAGTAACCTCGGCACTCTAAATCTCCCAGACTAAGTCAGTAAGTCACAACGGATAGTAATGCAAAATCACTCTTTATTGGTCCGTATTAAGGAAAAAAAATTTTTCATAAGCATATATGTTTTTGTCCAAAACAAGTTACAAATGACGTTTCGGCCTGAGCCTTCGTCAGATTGGACTTATCTGCATGTAATCATGAAAAATGACAATAATCAGTATCACATAAGAGTGAGAGAACAATAACATAAACTCGAACAATGTAGAGGTACAATTGGGATGCAGCAAAAAAATTGCAACACAGCAAGAAATGAAACACATGATACAAATGTCATAATACAGTACAAGGACAATATAGTAATGACAAATATGGGGTCAGAGTAGGCTTAGACAGCTCTGGTACGAAACAGATGTCAATCATCAAGTAACATGTGCAGTAGGTGTAGAGCTACACTATGCATGGCAGAGCTAATGGTAGACCGACCATAGAAAAAGAACGGAGAAAAAGTGGAGAAAAAGTGGAGAAAAAGTGGAGAAAAAGTGGAGAAAAAGTGGAGAAAAAGTGAAGAAAAAGTGGAGAAAAAATGGAGAAAAAATGGAGAATAAGTGGAGAAAAAATGGAAAATAAGTGGAGAAAAAATGGAGAAAAAATTGAGAAAAAGTGGAGAAAAAGTGGAGAAAAAGTGAAGAAAAAGTGGAGAAAAAATGGAGAAAAAAATGGAGAAAAAGTGGAGAAAAAGTGGAGAAAAAGTGGAGAAAAAGTGAAGAAAAAGGGGAGAAAAAGTGGAGAAAAAGTGGAGAAAAAGTGGAGAAAAAGTGAAGAAAAAGTGGAGAAAAAGTGGAGAAAAAGTGGAGAAAAAATGGAGAAAAAATGGAGAATAAGTGGAGAAAAAATGGAGAATAAGTGGAGAAAAAATGGAGAATAAGTGGAGAAAAAATGGAGAAAAAAATGGAGAAAAAGTGGAGAAAAAGTGGAGAAAAAGTGAAGAAAAAGTGAAGAAAAAGTGGAGAAAAAGTGGAGAAAAAGTGGAGAAAAAAATGGAGAAAAAATGGAGAATAAGTGGAGAAAAAATGGAGAATAAGTGGAGAAAAAATGGAGAATAAGTGGAGAAAAAATGGAGAAAAAAATGGAGAAAAAGTGGAGAAAAAGTGGAGAAAAAAATGGAGAAAAAGTGGAGAAAAAGTGGAGAAAAAGTGGAGAAAAAGTGGAGAAAAAGTGAAGAAAAAGTGGAGAAAAAATGGAGAAAAAATGGAGAATAAGTGGAGAAAAAATGGAGAATAAGTGGAGAAAAAATGGAGAATAAGTGGAGAAAAATGGAGAAAAAAATGGAGAAAAAGTGGAGAAAAAGTGGAGAAAAAGTGGAGAAAATTGGAGAAAAAAGTGGAGAAAAAGTGGAGAAAAAGTGGAGAAAAAGTGGAGAAAAAAATGGAGAAAAAGTGGAGAAAAAGTGGAGAAAAAGTGGAGAAAAAGTGGAGAATAAGTGGAGAAAAAGTGGAGAAAAAGTGGAGAAAAAAATGGAGAAAAAGTGGAGAAAAAGTGGAGAAAAAGTGGAGAAAAAGTGGAGAAAAAGTGAAGAAAAAGTGGAGAAAAAATGGAGAAAAAATGGAGAATAAGTGGAGAAAAAATGGAAAATAAGTGGAGAAAAAATGGAGAAAAAATTGAGAAAAAGTGGAGAAAAAGTGGAGAAAAAGTGAAGAAAAAGTGGAGAAAAAATGGAGAAAAAAATGGAGAAAAAGTGGAGAAAAAGTGGAGAAAAAGTGGAGAAAAAGTGAAGAAAAAGGGGAGAAAAAGTGGAGAAAAAGTGGAGAAAAAGTGGAGAAAAAGTGAAGAAAAAGTGGAGAAAAAGTGGAGAAAAAGTGGAGAAAAAATGGAGAAAAAATGGAGAATAAGTGGAGAAAAAATGGAGAATAAGTGGAGAAAAAATGGAGAATAAGTGGAGAAAAAATGGAGAAAAAAATGGAGAAAAAGTGGAGAAAAAGTGGAGAAAAAGTGAAGAAAAAGTGAAGAAAAAGTGGAGAAAAAGTGGAGAAAAAGTGGAGAAAAAAATGGAGAAAAAATGGAGAATAAGTGGAGAAAAAATGGAGAATAAGTGGAGAAAAAATGGAGAATAAGTGGAGAAAAAATGGAGAAAAAAATGGAGAAAAAGTGGAGAAAAAGTGGAGAAAAAAATGGAGAAAAAGTGGAGAAAAAGTGGAGAAAAAGTGGAGAAAAAGTGGAGAAAAAGTGAAGAAAAAGTGGAGAAAAAATGGAGAAAAAATGGAGAATAAGTGGAGAAAAAATGGAGAATAAGTGGAGAAAAAATGGAGAATAAGTGGAGAAAAATGGAGAAAAAAATGGAGAAAAAGTGGAGAAAAAGTGGAGAAAAAGTGGAGAAAATTGGAGAAAAAAGTGGAGAAAAAGTGGAGAAAAAGTGGAGAAAAAGTGGAGAAAAAAATGGAGAAAAAGTGGAGAAAAAGTGGAGAAAAAGTGGAGAAAAAGTGGAGAATAAGTGGAGAAAAAGTGGAGAAAAAGTGGAGAAAAAAATGGAGAAAAAGTGGAGAAAAAGTGGAGAAAAAGTGGAGAAAAAGTGGAGAAAAAGTGAAGAAAAAGTGGAGAAAAAATGGAGAAAAAATGGAGAATAAGTGGAGAAAAAATGGAGAATAAGTGGAGAAAAAATGGAGAATAAGTGGAGAAAAATGGAGAAAAAAATGGAGAAAAAGTGGAGAAAAAGTGGAGAAAAAGTGGAGAAAAAGTGGAGAAAAAAGTGGAGAAAAAGTGGAGAAAAAGTGGAGAAAAAGTGGAGAAAAAAATGGAGAAAAAGTGGAGAAAAAGTGGAGAAAAAGTGGAGAAAAAGTGGAGAATAAGTGGAGAAAAAGTGGAGAAAAAGTGGAGAAAAAATGGAGAAAAAGTGGAGAAAAAGTGGAGAAAAAATGGAGAATAAGTGGAGAAAAAGTGGAGAAAAAGTGGAGAAAAAGTGGAGAAAAAGTGGAGAAAAAGTGAAGAAAAAGTGGAGAAAAAGTGGAGAAAAAGTGGAGAAAAAATGGAGAAAAAATGGAGAATAAGTGGAGAAAAAATGGAGAATAAGTGGAGAAAAAATGGAGAAAAAATTGAGAAAAAGTGGAGAAAAAGTGGAGAAAAAGTGGAGAAAAAAATGGAGAATAAGTGGAGAAAAAGTGGAGAAAAAGTGGAGAAAAAGTGGAGAAAAAGTGGAGAAAAAGTGGAGAAAAAATGGAGAAAAAGTGGAGAAAAAGTGGAGAAAAAGTGGAGAAAAAGTGGAGAAAAAGTGAAGAAAAAGTGGAGAAAAAGTGGAGAAAAAGTGGAGAATAAGTGGAGAAAAAATGGAGAATAAGTGGAGAAAAAAATGGAGAAAAAAATGGAGAAAAAGTGGAGAAAAAGTGGAGAAAAAGTGGAGAAAAAGTGGAGAAAAAAATGGAGAATAAGTGGAGAAAAAGTGGAGAAAAAGTGGAGAAAAAGTGGAGAAAAAGTGGAGAAAAAGTGGAGAAAAAAATGGAGAAAAAGTGGAGAAAAAGTGGAGAAAAAGTGGAGAAAAAGTGGAGAATAAGTGGAGAAAAAGTGGAGAAAAAGTGGAGAAAAAAATGGAGAAAAAGTGGAGAAAAAGTGGAGAAAAAATGGAGAATAAGTGGAGAAAAAGTGGAGAAAAAGTGGAGAAAAAGTGGAGAAAAAGTGGAGAAAAAGTGAAGAAAAAGTGGAGAAAAAGTGGAGAAAAAGTGGAGAAAAAATGGAGAAAAAATGGAGAATAAGTGGAGAAAAAATGGAGAATAAGTGGAGAAAAAATGGAGAAAAAATTGAGAAAAAGTGGAGAAAAAGTGGAGAAAAAGTGGAGAAAAAAATGGAGAATAAGTGGAGAAAAAGTGGAGAAAAAGTGGAGAAAAAGTGGAGAAAAAGTGGAGAAAAAGTGGAGAAAAAAATGGAGAAAAAGTGGAGAAAAAGTGGAGAAAAAGTGGAGAAAAAGTGGAGAAAAAGTGAAGAAAAAGTGGAGAAAAAGTGGAGAAAAAGTGGAGAATAAGTGGAGAAAAAATGGAGAATAAGTGGAGAAAAAAATGGAGAAAAAAATGGAGAAAAAGTGGAGAAAAAGTGGAGAAAAAGTGGAGAAAAAGTGGAGAAAAAAATGGAGAATAAGTGGAGAAAAAGTGGAGAAAAAGTGGAGAAAAAGTGGAGAATAAGTGGAGAAAAAGTGGAGAAAAAGTGGAGAAAAAGTGGAGAAAAAATGGAGAATAAGTGGAGAAAAAGTGGAGAAAAAGTGGAGAAAAAGTGGAGAAAAAATGGAGAAAAAGTTGAGAAAAAGTGGAGCACCCTTTGTTGCCTTTCATGTGGCACTAAGGGGTGCTTAGCTTTGTATTTAGCCAAAAAAATAAAAAAAAAAATGACGTAGGGTTCCCTCTAGTTTTGTAGCCAGCTAGGGTAAAGCAGACGGCTGCAGCCTGCAGACCACAGCTGGCAACCTCACCTTGGCTGGTAATCCAAAACTGAGGGCACCCCACGCTGTTATTTTAAATTAAATAAATAATTTAAAAAAAAAACACGTAGGGGTCCCCCAAAATTGGATCACTAGCCAAGGTAAAGCAGACAGCTGGGGCCTGATATTCTCAGACTAGGGAGGTCCATGGTTATTGGACTCTCCCCAGCCGAAAAATAGCAGGCCGCAGCCGCCCCAGAAGTGGCGCATCCATTAGATGCGCCAATCCTGGTGCTTCGCCCCAGCTCATCCCGCGCCCTGGTGCGGTGGCAAACGGGGTAATATATGGGGTTAATACCAGATGTGTAATGTCACCTGGCATCAAGCCCTGGGGTTGGTGAGGTCAGGCGTCTATCAGATACCCGACATCACCAACCCAGTCAGTAATAAAAAAAAATAGACGACAAACACATTTTTATTTGAAAAAACACTCCCCAAAACATTCCCTCTTTAACCAATTTATTAGAATGAAAAACAAATCCAGGTCTGCTGTAATCCAAGGGGTTGCCATGACGATCCACACTGTCCCAGTCAATGAAGAGCAGGATTTTCCCCATTGGCTGGGAGAGCAATGCAGTGACCTGAGCTAACATCAAAGGGTCAGCCCAGGTCACTGCAGGGGATGACAAGTGCTGCTGTCAGCGAGGTATATTACCTGCGCTGATCTCCAGCACACTGACAGCCCCTGTCACTGAGTTCAATGACCGCCGCCTTCACACCAAGTATCGCGAGAGGCCCGTGACGTCACCGCTAGTCAGTCTCGGGTCGGAAGCGAGAGAAGGTGATGTGACAAGCGGCGGCCATGGAGGACAGTGACAGCGCTGAGGTCGGGATGGCGGGACTTCATCACCGCAGGTAAGCCGAGCGGGACCATGTGTGTGTGTGTGTGTGTGTGTGTGTGTGTGTATGTATGTATGTGTACATGCCGCGGGCAGGAGGGGGCGGAGCGAGCTGAGCGGGGAAGTGTGGGCTTCCTGCACAGTAACTAGGATAAACATCGGGTTACTAACCAAAGCGCTTTGGTTGGATACCCGATGTCTATCTTGGTTACCAGCTTCTGGCAGGCTGCCAGTGATGGCTCCTGCACACTGTAGCTGTAAAAAGCCCTGCTTTTTGCTGCTAGAACCGTTCTCGAACGTAACTTGAACTATCGAACTTTAGCAAAAAGCTCGAGTTCTAGTTCGATCTCGAACAGCCCCCAAAATCACTCGAGCCTAGAACTGGAGAACCTCGAACCGCGAACCGCACTCAACTCTACAGACAACGTGTGTGATTCCAAGCAGTCAGACATGCTGTCACACAGGGTGAGGGTGCAGTCTGACTGCAAACTATTACAGATGCTGGGTCTGCCTGTGGGCGGGGGAAGTAGTTCATATGCATGAGGGATAATGTCATCGGCCCCAGTAGTAGTGTTACTGCTGCATGGAGAATGGTAAGTATAACACACTTGCTTTATTCCTATTTTCTTTTTTTTCCCTGTACTTTATTTTAATTATTCGGATAGCCGGTACCTTGGACTTTATAATAATTTGGCCCATCTGCATAGTTACTTGGAGTTCCCTGAGAATTCTAGGCCCTGGATCGGTTCATGGATACTAGGTATCCAGTGTGGATCTGGACTTTACAGTCCAGTTTCGCCCATCACTATTAGTGAATAAACTTATTTTGACACAGAAAATTTATTCTACATCAATCAAATTTTTGAGAGAAATTTGCTGAACCTGGCAAATTTCAAAAGATTTAATCATCTCTACTAGTCAGACAATAATTTATTCGGTATTGTTTTTCCTTTCAGCTACAACAGTAATACATTTGGCAGTCTACATTGCAAATTAATATTTATTTAAGGAATTGCTTTAGTATAACATCTAGGCAGAATTTTTGATACTCTAGCATAAAATGTAAGTAGTGCTCCATTAATCCTGACAGCCGTATGGGTCATTTTCAAACATAGCAAAATAATTTCATCATTAAGAACTTGGAAAGTATTATCTCTGTTTATGTCTGTTACATAATAGCATATTTTCAAGCACTTAATCCTTAGTTATGCTATAAATCAATATTTTTCCTTGGTTTACATCCCAGAAAGTCAATGGTGTGATTAATGTTTTCGCCAATAATGCTATATGCAAATGGCACCAATAAGGCAGTCATCCTTATTTTCAAGTGCTCTTCTAATGAAAGATGTCAGATTGAATTTGAATTTCATCTATGCTTGAAATGTGTGCAGTTCCATTTATTTTATATTTAAAACAAAATGTTAGTAGATAACTGAAATAATCTATTCCTTAAAGTGTTTTCCAATCTTAAGATATGACCTATTACTAGAATAAGTAATGAACATCAAAATCAGTGGGTTTCTGAAACCTGACAGTGGTGGATATGTCATATGGTAGTGATAAATGGACCCGTGGAAGATCGGGGTCTGTGTGTTCAGCCACACTTTAGATTTTTTTTTTCTGGACGTGAACTTGACGTAAACCTCATTGGAAGTCACTGATTGGGCAGTTTGGCTTTCCACCCACATACAACCAGCCATAAACAAAGCACTTCTGGGGACGGGAGGGTAGGCTTTTTTTTTTTTTTTTTTTTTAACTTTTATTCACACTACATTTAATAATGGTAATTTTACCCCCAGTGTGAGCTATTCAAACACTGCAAGCAACTTGCACTGAGCCAAGCTCGATTGCGCGAGTGGTTTGCATACGTAAAGCACCTGAACTCCAAACTTGAACACTGATTTTTTTTGTAATGTCTGTCTAAAGTATGAACACTGAACTTAAACGTTTGGGTCCGCTCATCTTTAATCATTGGTGCAACCTGTGCAGATGCACATAGGCCAACGTAGTATAAGGATCCCATTTCCACATTCCAAGAAAGTAGAATTTTGCATTATGATGACCTATTGGACTTCAAATGACCCATACTCTGTTCTGTGTATATTTTCGCCAGTGTCTATTACCCCACTTATTAGCTGTTTTCAGCAGCCATATGTACCAGTAAACAGAGCCAATATAGCTCTGCTCCTAGATAATACCGCTCAGCAAATATTGATTTAAAAGGAACTGAGCTGCAGCATCTTAAAACCATCATGACACAGTAAGCTCTGCTGTTCTGGCTCTGTTCACTGTATACATTCACTCCTATCTTTGGAATAGGTCATCAATATCTTAAAGGGGTTGTCCATTATTCAGACAACCCATTCTCAATCAGTGTTTTGCACTATTAAAATAAAAACAATTACAGTATACTTGCCTTTGTTCCAGTGGTGTTGGCATTTGCTCTCCTAAGGTTTACGTTATGTTTTTACGTCACGTGAGCCTTGCCCCCAATTAGTGCTGGCTTCACTCTCCCCACACTCACAGGTATAAAACATCAAGAGGACGTGAGTGGACTGCTCTGACCTCTTTTTAATATTCAATTAATCTGAAGGAGAGTCTAGGGAGTACAGCGCTGATTGGACAAAGGGCTTACATGATGTAAGATCGCGGAAGTCCCCAGAAAGGGAGTGTTAACACCGTTGGAATGGTGCCAGCACCGGAGGTGAGTATAACTGTTTTTTATTTTAACAGGGGCCAACACTTTAATTAAAAAGCCGTTGTTCGAGTTGTGGACAATCCCGTTCAACCTAAAAAACCTTTTCTTTACAAGGAGCTACAACTTAGCAAGTCAGTCAAACATGTTCTTTCTCAGGCAACATCTATCACTAGATATCAGATTGTTTTTGCTGTGGTTGTTGAATAGAGACTTTTGCATGTTTTTATGGTTTTTGTCACTAGATTGGGACCACTATGCAGTTTACAAAGGTTTAGTAACTGTTCAGAAACCTGCTTTACTGATGTTTCATATATGAAATTATATTTGGAAGTGAAATAAGGATGTGCATTCATGTTTTTGATCCTCTTTATGTTGAATTCAGAGAAATATGGCTTCTAAATAGATAATTCGCCCAGTGGCGAAATACCACCAAAGTAAAGGTTCACATACTTGTTTATCTCTTCTGAGGTTTCATATTTTTATTTCATATTTTATTAAAGTTATCTCCTCCCCAAGCATATATTAGTATTCAGGGAGTCTACAGGGATAACAGAGGCTGTACAGAGAAAGCCTCCAGTCCTGTATCATGCTGGTAGAGTTAAACAATGAAGCAGTAAGTGTGTGAGCAAAGTTTATTCTCTGTGAATTACAAGTGTGATTACAATGTTAAAGCCTGTACAGGTTAAGACATCATACAAGCATTGAAAAAATATTCATATCCCGTGAACTTTGACATTTTTTCACTTTACAGCTACAAACTTAAATGTATTTTATTGGGATTTTATGTGATATATGAACACTCAGTAGCAAGTATTTCAGAAGTATAAAGGAAATTATCCTGTTTTTTTAAATATATAAATCTAAAAATTGTGATGGGTGGTCCCCAAAAGTCAATACTTTGTAGGAACACTTTTCGCTGCAATTATTGCTGTAAGTCTTTTGGGGTCTGTGTGTATCGGCTTTGTACATCAAAAGGCTATTTTTTTTTATTTTTTGTAATTATCGCAGGTGACTTTGCACTTTTCTGAATCATCTTGTTGTCCTGATTTCAAAAATGTATATAGTTTTTCTGTAGCACGTACAGTTTCCTTGGAGCAAAATCATTATTATAAGGTATAGGAAATATACTTGGCGATATTAAGAAAATAGTAATCTACATATCAGAAAAAAATGCTTCACCGTACAAAACAGTTTTTATTGAACCAAAATAATTTCACATTTAAAAAAGAAACCAAAATATGAACAGAAATTAAATGTGCTGACCTTAGACTGTGGTTGATATGATTTTTCAGGGTTGTCCCTATATAACATCCAACAGAAATCTGCCATCATTAAGGCATTCCAAAAACCCTGGTGGCGGTGTTCCATTACTTTAATGTCCTGGTGAAACCGCTCTCCTTGTTCATTGCTTATATCCCCAAGATTTTGAAATGTGAATACAAAAAGTGCATTTTCAGTGACATGCGACATCCAAGACACTGGTATGCATTTAGCAGTGCCTCAACAACTTGAACATATTCTGGAGATTTATTTTTTCACAACGTTTTCACAGATCAACCTGAAGCTTTTCCAAGATCTCAATTGCTTATCATTTAGAGTTCCTTCAAACACATCATCTCTCATAAGCTCTCTGATCTGAGGACCAACAAATACCCCTTCCTTCAGTTTTGCTGGTGAAATGCTGGAGAATTTCTGTGAAATCCACTGGAACTATTGTGAATTTGTCTTTGCCAAGGCTTTCACAAAGTTTTTAATCAATCCCATATGTATATATACAGTGCCTACAAGTAGTATTCAACCCCCTGCAGATTTAGCAGGTTTGATAAGATGCAAATAAGTTAGAGCCTGCAAACTTCAAACAAGAGCAGGATTTATTAACAGATGCATAAATCTTACAAAATAACAAGTTATGTTGCTCAGTTAAATTTTAATAAATTTTCAACATAAAAGTGTGGGTCAATTATTATTCAACCCCTAGGTTTAATATTTTGTGGAATAACCCTTGTTTGTAATTACAGCTAATAATCGTCTTTTATAAGACCTGATCAGGCCGGCACAGGTCTCTGGAGTTATCTTGGCCCACTCCTCCATGCAGATCTACTCCAAGTTATCTAGGTTCTTTGGGTGTCTCATGTGGACTTAAATCTTGAGCTCCTTCCACAAGTTTTCAATTGGGTTAAGGTCAGGAGACTGACTAGGCCACTGCAACACCTTGATTTTTTCCCTCTTGAACCAGGCCTTGGTTTTCTTGGCTGTGTGCTTTGGGTCGTTGTCTTGTTGGAAGATGAAATGACGACCCATCTTAAGATCCTTGATGGAGGAGTGCAGGTTCTTGGCCAAAATCTCCAGGTAGGCCGTGCTATCCATCTTCCCATGGATGCAGACCAGATGGCCAGGCCCCTTGGCTGAGAAACAGCCCCACAGCATGATGCTGCCAACACCATGCTTGACTGTAGGGATGGTATTCTTGGGGTCGTATGCAGTGCCATCCAGTCTCCAAACGTCACGTGTGTGGTTGGCACCAAAGATCTCGATCTTGGTCTCATCAGACCAGAGAACCTTGAACCAGTCTGTCTCAGAGTCCTCCAAGTGATCATGAGCAAACTGTAGACGAGCCTTGACATGACGCTTTGAAAGTAAAGGTACCTTACGGGCTCATCTGGAACGGAGACCATTGCAGTGGAGTACGTTACTTATGGTATTGACTGAAACCAATGTCCCCACTGCCATGAGATCTTCCCGGAGCTCCTTCCTTGTTGTCCTTGGGTTAGCCTTGACTCTTCGGACAAGCCTGGCCTCGGCACGGGTGGAAACTTTCAAAGGCTGTCCAGGCCGTGGAAGGCTAACAGTAGTTCCATAAGCCTTCCACTTCCGGATGATGCTCCCAACAGTGGAGACAGGTAGGCCCAACTCCTTGGAAAGGGTTTTGTACCCCTTGCCAGCCTTGTGACCCTCCACGATCTTGTCTCTGATGGCCTTGGAATGCTCCTTTGTCTTTCCCATGTTCACCAAGTATGAGTGCTGTTCACAAGTTTGGGGAGGGTCTTGATTAGTCAGAAAAGGCTGGAAAAAGAGATAATTAATCCAAACATGTGAAGCTCATTGTTCTTTGTGCCTGAAATACTTCTTAATACTTTAGGGGAAACAAACAGAATTCTTGTGGTTTGAGGGGTTGAATAATAAATGACCCTCTGAATAAACTTTTCACAATTTAAAAAAAATAAATAAAAAAAGAAATACATTCTTTTTTGCTGCAGTGCATTTCACACTTCCAGGCTGATCTACAGTCCAAATGTCACAATGCCAAGTTAATTCCGAATGTGTAAACCAGCTAAATCTGCAGGGGGTTGAATACTACTTGTAGGCACTGTATTGGAGGAAGAAAGAGTTTTGTTGGAGCAACTAAAGGATTATGCTAAACATTGTCTCTACCTGGAGCATAAATGTTTCTCTGTCCCCAATCATGATGAACATAATGCTCTACTGTATTTCTATTGTCCCATAAACTCAAGAAGCAACAATATTTTGTGAAACCTCCTTACATTCCCATTAGCAGACCAATTACTTTCAAATCTCCACAGATATTCCATTGGTGATGCTTATATAGTATAGCATCCAAAGCAACAGACAGATTTTCATCACTTTCCTTTAGATGACATGAGTAAGCAATAGGTATTGATGGTTTCATATTTCCATTGTGAAGCAACACTGCTTTCAAACTTCTCTGGGATGAGTCAATAAACAATCTCCAATCTGCAACAAAATACTCTTGATTCATTTCTTCAGAGGCCATTCATATTGTTAAAGTACACCATTGGTCCATCAACTGTGAAAAATTGTGTCAAAGTGTTACTTCTGTTTAGGTAATAACACACTTTGACATCATCATGAAGAAGATTCTTCTGTATCAGCTTAGATTCAAGAAGTTCAGTTTTATGTTTTGACAATGAAAGGTCTCTGATGAGATCATTTAATTCATGTAGAGTTGAGCATTCTGGCTGCTCATCTTGACTTGAGGTCTCCTTGTCTTTGCTTAAGCTCCATAGTCTTCATATTTTACTTCATTTTCATCCAATCCAGACAATGGTGGTACAGGAACAGGCAAGGTACCATCATGTGGAACTGGCCTAATCGCAGATTCAAGTTCAGGGTAATTAATCTTATGTTTGTTCTTTGTAGGAAAGCCCTTCAGTTTGACAAAACAAAAGTAGCACTCATCATTATGATTTTTGGGGTCTCTCCAAATTATGGGAACAGCAAATGGCATAGCCAATTTCCTCATATTCCACCAGTCACGAAGACCATTTGAACAACTTAAGCATATCACATGAGCGGTCCAGCATACATTGAAAATGCAGAAATAATGTAATAACAAAATACTTCCATCTCAGAATCTTTATGTGATAGATTTTTTGGACTATAAGACACACTTTTTTCCCCCAAAATTTTGGGGGAAAGTGCAAGGTGCGTTTTATAGTCCAATGGCTGCGGTGCGGTGGTGGTGGAGCGGGTGAAGGTGGGTGCGGTGGTGGTGGAGCGGGTCATCAGAGGCAGGAGCAGACTGTAGCAGTGCTACCCTGACCATGTGGCCCCACTCATTTGATATGTGCGCCCATCATCCCACCCATCATCTCTCAGCCCTGAAGCCGGCACTGACAGGTGGGCAGGATGATGGACTGGGATGTGCGCATACTAAAGAGCTGGCCCGCGTGAACACCCCAGGCAACTACAGCCTGGAGTGATCATGTGCGGCTGTACTCACTGCCCCCCGTGCACCATCATTAGTGCGGGGGGCAGTGAATAAGTATGGTATACTCACTGTTCCCCTGCAGCATTGCAGTGTCTTCCTGTCTGCAGGCTCACTGATGTGTGTGGAGAGCGATGAGCACAGCGATGATATCATCGCTGTACACATGGCTCCACACAGGTCAGCTGGCACACAGACAGGAAGTGAGCGATGCAGCGTGGAGTGAGGAGAGGTGAGTATACACTGGGAGTTCTCCAGCTGTTAATGCAAATCCGGCTGTGGCTGAAGTGACCGAAAAATCCGCGGTGACTTCAGTCAGATGATGTGTGGTGATAGCTGGAGTCACCGCTGATCCCGGAGGCTCACTTCACTTGCGGCCTGACCCTCACAGAGAGCAGTCATGTTTTATGGCTGCTGTCTGTGATTGTCAGATGTAGCAGAGCTGGATATGTCTTGGGTCATCGTGTGGATTACATCGGACCTGGGTGTTTTAAGGGTTAATAAAGTTGTGAAAGAGGGTGTTTATTTGTCTTTTATTTCAAAGGATTTTTATGGGTTTGTGTTTATTTACTTCACTTACAGCTTAGTGATGAGGAGGTGTCTCATAGACGCCTGCCATCACTCAGCTAGGACTTAGCGAAAGCTATAAGCTGCTGCCATTAACTCCTTATTACCCCAATTGCCATCGCATCAGGGCAATCGGGATGAGCTGGGAAAAGTCCCAGGACTGTCGCATCAAATTGATCCGGCAATTCTGGGCGGCTGCTGGCTTATATATTTAGGCTTGGAAGGCTCCCAATAACATGAGTCTTCCCAGTCTGAGAATACCAGCCCCCAGGTATGAGACTTTATGTTGGCTGGTTATCAAAATTAGGGGAACCGCACGGTGGTTTTTGTTGTTTTTTTTGTTTGCTTTTTTAAATTTACCCCATACAGTGTCAGCAGCAGATCCTCGCCCCATAACATTGTGTCATGACCACATTTTTTTGCTTAAAAAAAATATTTTCCTATTTTCCTTCTCTAAAACCAGAGTGCGTCTTATGGTCCAGTGCGTCTTATAGTCCGAAAAATACGGTATATTATTGGAATCAGCACATCAAACTCCATAAAACAGACATATTACCTTTGCTGATCATTTTTTTGTGTTAAGCATTATTTGCAAAATAGCTCTAGCTTAGTGAGATTGAATGGAGAGCATCTGTGTACAGCAATTTTCAAGTCTTGCTACATATTTTGAACATGATTTAGATCTGTACTTTGACTAGGTCAATGTTAGTTTTCTGCCACACATATCATTTTCCATGTAGCTCAAAAAGACCTATTTTAGTCTCATCTGACCAAAACAATTTTTACCATATGCGATCTATGGGACACAACTAGAATGTGGTAGAAGGTCCTCTGCTCCAATAAGACTAAAAAAGTAGAACTTTTTGGGCTAAATGCAAAACGTTATATGTGACAGAAAACTAATACTCACATTTCACTAAAAACATCATCCCCACTGTCAAACATGGTAGTGGCAGCATCATGCTGTTAGAATGCTTTTCTTCAGCAGGAACAAAAAGCTGCTCAGAGTTAATGGAGAGATACAGTTAAATACAGGAGGAAAACTTGTTAAGAGGATAAAAATGACTTGAGACCATGTATTATTTCCTTTACATTTTTCAAATACTTGCTACTTTTTTTTGGTATACAACATAAAATCTTTCGGAAAAATGATCAAGTTCCCTATTGACTTTCATTATTCTCGGTAAATAAATATTGAGCACATGAGCATCGAAATGCTTGTTAAGAGCACCCGGCAATGCTGGGTTCTTCAGTTCAAATCCCAACACGGACAACATCTGTAAGGAGTTAATGGGAGGGTCCTCTGGGTATTCCAGTTTCCTCTCACACTTCAAAGTCAAACAACTTCTATTATTGAAAACATTTTTATTATGCAGCATTTTTCTACAACCAGCTAAAACTTTTGCACAGTATTGTATACCAACAATCTTTATCCTTGTATGAACTCATGGTATAAACATTCCTCACACATCCCACAGAAAGTTCTCATCGTTGTTGTTTGGTGGTAATCCTAATTTAAAATTGTGAGTCACGACAATTTGCTTATTATTCATCTGACTCTTCATTTTAACCTTGTGGCTAGAGCACCTTTTATACCTTTTAATGAACCACCTTATCAGTCAACTTGTTTAATCAGTGTGTCAACTTTCAACTGAATAATCAAGTATCACACATCGGGAAGAGAAACTATGAGTTTGTGAAAAGTGACTTCAAATAAATAAGTAACAAAGGCAAAAATAACAAATATATTCCACCGTACAGATGAAGTATCAGAATGTAAGTTTTATTATGTCAAATTAAAGTATATAATGTTTCACTAAAAAATACATACCATAGGTGTAGATCAAGTGGCTGTTCAAGGGTCCCTAGTGAGAGACCATGTTGAGTGAATCTTATATCTTATAGATATTGCACAAAGTTAGAAAAACATATTTACATTATTAAAAACAGCACCAAGCTTGTCAGTGAAATTTGGATTTTGATGTAGCACAAATTTAGCAAAGAGCACTCATGCAATATGCATACAACCTGTTGATAGATTTTACACTGGTTTGGAAAAAGGCAACTATGCTATAGTAAATGAATAAAAATATACTTTATTGGTTTTGCCATAAAAATTGTATAAGATGAATAAAGACAGCACGCTGGAAATCAGGTACAATGGTGTTAATATAACAGGGAAAAATATCTTAACCACAAAGTAAATGTTATGATTTCTATAGTGCAAAAAGGCATCACAGCATAAAAATGTATTGTACAAGTTACTGTGGACATAATAAGCTGCCAAAGAGAGTATATCAGCTATCACAAATGTGAAAGGTCAAAGACCTCCTTACCCATAGTGAGGCATGGCAGGACCCAGCTAACCAGACAAAACAAAGTCCCAACGTGCGTTTCGCAAATTTGTATTGTTGCTTCTTCAGAGAATGGTACATAATGTTAAACCGCTTATCATAAAATATAGAGCCATAAGCAGTCACCTGAATGCACTAAATCAGGAAGTAATCAGGTGGAGTGTAGAAACATGATCACGATTTACTAGAGAAGTCTGAAGAAGTGCACACTTAATCACAGGTACCAACCACATTCAATGCAGCCATCAAGGAGTATGATCGCAGCCAGCAAACCAGGATGCATTGCCTGGGTTACAGGTGCATGCAAACGCCATGAAGATGACAAAACAAAAAAAAATAATAATCTGACAAAGAAAAAATATTACTACATATATAAAAGACAAAAAGCAAATAGTTTTTCCTGAAAAAAGAGGCAAAACTTAGGGGTTTTTTTAAACCATCAGGGGCCATGTTTCCCAAAATAATAATCCATTTTGTGTCTTTCTGGATAAGCAGTTTCCTAATATTGCCACCCCAATTTCCACCATTAACATCACTTTTCAGGTGTGCTTTGAAATTAATCTGCTCCAAAAAGCTCAAAAAAATGGTAGATGCGCATACTCATAGTCACAGGAGCTCTACAACTGAGGTGGTTTTTCCTCTGTACCACCTTCTTTTTGGTGTTCTATCTGCGTGGACTGAGTTTTGCGCTGATTAGTAAAGGTTAGGACCCATGTTTCAAACGTCCCTCACATTAATCTCATGAGATCTCTGCTCCAGCACAATTGTAACTGTCAGCTTTGTTCTCTATACCAAGTCAAAAGTGGCAGAAAGTTTTCTTTTAAGAACTAGCTTGCCTTTCTGTTCCTGTCCACCAGCACATCTCCGTCTAGTCCGGCTCCAACTTCAAATCTTATTGAGCTTTAGAGCTTTGTCAGTGCTGTCGTTATGTAGAAATGTCATCAGGACACACTCATTAATATGTATTGCTTTCCTAGCGACATTATATCTAAGCCCATATCTGGATTTTGTAAAAGGGCAACATTTTGTTGTGTCTAATTTAAAGTGTTTATTTGAAATGGAGTCCAAGGGGAAAACTTTTTTCCTTGCGGAGACTGACAAACCAATCTGGCTGTCAGTAGTGAGGAGTCTTATAACTGCAATGCTCCTCTGGGTAATATTCAAAGAGCCTCTTCAGGGAGGAACGAACTCTGGTGCCACATATTGGAAGTAGCAATCCTAAAAGTCAAAAGTGGCCCTTTAACGAGCCTTTTCATATAATCCTAGGTCATATGAAAAGGCTTGTTAAAGGGCCATTTTTTACTTTTAGGATTGCTGCTTCCAATAGTTGGCGCTAGGGTTTGTCTCTTTCCTCCCTGAAGAGAGTATTTGAATATTTGAAATGTGGAGTAGTTAATAGCAGTTAGTATAAAGGGGATTGCAGACTCAGCCCTTTGCACTCCTGGGCTCTCTCTCTATTTCTGGATTACAATGCTGCACTGAAAGTACATAATCTAAGTGTATGTGTATAATTACAAATTTGCCAATATGTATATAATGTTAATCTACTGTATATGACTGTAAAGTAGCCCCTAATGTGTGTGTCATATCCTTCACCAGTACAGCTCGGAGTGCCTCAAGGTCAAAAATGCATTGTGCACTGCCTACTCCAACTGGAAGTGCCCAGTGCCCAGCCAGTATTAGCCATTTTACACCTTACATTAGCCAGAGAAGGATCGCATGACCACGTGGGCTTCTCCATACTTCTTTGCAGATATCCCATTGCATGGTATAGCATAGCCAATCAGAAGTGATTTTCTTTACCTGTATAAAAGCAGAGGCAGGGAATGCAGCAGCCATTTTGTGATGCATAGTAAGAGGACATCAGAGCTTACAGCTTAGCCTTAAAGATAGGGAAAGAAAACTATAAAACAGTGAACAAATTCTTGTGTCAGCGTGTGATAGCATAGCGGGGAAGAATGGTTATCATCTCGTTACCTATAGCCATATATGTTGAAATCATTTTGACATCAATAAGGCTATGTTTTCATTAAAGAGATTAAAAGGGGTTGAATGCTGTCTTAGGAGAACTCAAAGTTTCATATCTTTATAGGTTATTTTGGAGCACTTTAGATTCGCGGAAATTCAATTTACAGTGAATTAAACTTTTTGGAAAAATTTAACAAAAAGGATGAATTTGAATCTCTGAAGATTTGCTCATCTTTAACAATAACCCAGCACAATAGTTAGTTTAATTATTCCAAAATTCTGGAGAATGCCAGAGATGTGTATAACAGATATTATGTATCCACAGACAGTCATATTGCATGGCAGTATTGTTATGTCATGTGTCAGCTGTGCCTCTGTTAACAATCCATGTCATGCTTTACAGGAAGTATGATATTTACGTTTTGTGATTTGATAAATGCACATACAGTATATCACAAAAATGAGTACATCCCTAAGTGAAAATGGCCAAAATATACCCAATGTGCCAATAATTTGTGTGGCCACCATTATATTCTGCCCCTGTTTTAACTCTCATTCATTTCACAGGAGCCACTAGAATCCTCTAACATCCTCCATGACGACCACGTAGCTGGTGGATTTAAGAGACCTTTCACTCCTCCACATCCGATTGAGGATGCCTCACAGATGTTCAATAGTGTTTAGGTCTGGAGACTGGAGTTGAGCGCGGTTCGTTGTTCACGGTTCTCCAGTTCGCGGTTCGAGTGATTTTGGGGGGTGTTCTAGTTAGAACTCGAACTCGAGCTTTTTGGTAAAAGTTTGGCAGTTCGAGTTACGTTCGAGAACGGTTCTATCAGCAAAAGCAGGGCTTTTTACAGCTACAGTGTGCAGGGAGCCATCGCTGGCAGCCTGCGGTAAGCTGGTAACCAAGATAAACATCGGGTATCCAAGCAAAGCGCTTTGTTTAAGTAACCCGATATTTATCCTAGTTACGTGTGCAGGGAGCCGACACTTCCCCGCTGGGCTCCGCTCCCTCCTGCACGCGGCATGTACACACACTTACACTCACCTGTCCCCAGCCATTCAGTCCCCGGCACTGGCGTCCTCCACACACATGGCCCCACTAGGCTCCACCCACTTGCACTCTGCACACATTACCCTGCTTGGCTCCACCCACCTGGGACTCTGCACACATTACCCTGCTTGGCTCCGCCCACCTGGCACTCTGCACACATTACCCTGCTTGGCTCCGCCCACCTGGCACTCAGCACACATGGCCCCGCTTATCTCCGCCCACTTGGCACTCTGCACACATTACCCCGCTTGGCTCCACCCACCTGGGACTCTGCACACATTACCGCGTTTGGCTCCGCCCACCTGCCACTCTGCACACATTACCCCGCTTGGCTCCACCCACCTGGCACTCCACACACATGGCCCCGCTTGGCTCCACCCACATGGCACTCTGCACACATTACCCCGCTTTGCTCCACCCACCTGGCAATCCACACACATGGCCCCGCTTGGCTCTGCCCACCTGGCACTCTGCACACATTACCCCGCTTGGCTCCGCCCACCTGGGACTCTGCACACATTACCCCGCTTGGCTCTGCCCACCTGGCATTCCACACACATGGCCCCGCTTGGATCCGCCCACCTGGCAATCTGCACACATTACCCCGCTTGGCTCCACCCACCTGGGACTCTGCACACATTACCCTGCTTGGCTCCACCCACCTGAGACTCTGCACACATTACTTTACTTGGCTCCGCCCACCTGTGACTCCACACACATTACCCCGCTTGGCTCCGCCCACCTGGCACTCCGCACACATGGCCCCACTCGGCTTACCTGCGGTGATGAAGTCCCGCCCTCCCGACCTCAGCTGTCACTGTCCTCCATGGCCGCCGCTTGTCAAATCACCTTCTCTCGCTTCCGACCCGGGACTGTGACTAGCGGTGACATCACAGGCCGCTCGCGATACTTGGCTGTGAAGGTCATTGAAGTCAGTGACAAGTCTGCTATCAGCAGTGCAGGAGATCGTCACCGCAGGTAATGTACCTCGCTGACGGCAGCACTTGTCATCCCCTGCAGTGACCTGGGCTGACCTATTGATGTTAGCTCAGGTCATTGCAGTGCTCTCCCAGCCAATGGGGAACATCCAGCTCTTAATTGACTGGGACAGTGTGGATTGTCATGGGAACCACTTGGATTACAGCAGACCTGGATTTGTTTTTCTTTCTAATAAATTGGTGAAAGAGGGAATGTGTTGGGGAGTGTTTTTTCAAATAAAAATGTGTTTGTCGTCTATTTTTTTTTTATTACTGACTGGGTTGGTGATGTCGGGTATCTGATAGACGCCTGACGTCATGAACCCCAGGGCTTGATGACAGGTGACATTACACATCTGGTATTAACCCCATATATTACCCCGTTTGCCACCGCACCAGGGCACGGGATGAGCTGGGGCGAAGCATCAGGATTGGCGCATCTAATGGATGCGCCACTTCGGTGGCGGCTGCGGCCTGCTATTTTTAGGCTGGGGAGAGTCCAATAACCATGGACCTCCCTAGTCTGAGAATATCAGACCCCAGCTGTCCGCTTTACCTTGGCTGGTGATCTAATTTTGGGGGGACCATCACGTGTTTTTTTTTTTAAATTATTTATTTAATTTAAAATAACAGCGTGGGGTGCCCTCAGTTTTGGATTACCAGGCAAGGTGAAGCTGCCAGCTGTGGTCTGCAGCCGTCTGCTTTACCCTAGCTGGCTACAAAAATAGGGGGAACCCCACGTCATTTTTTTTTTCATTTTTTGGCTAAATACAAGGCTAAGCACCCCTTAGTGCCACATGAAAGGCACCAAAGGGTACAAAATTACAAAATGCAGGAAAGTGGGACATTATGTGTCTTTCTGCCACTATAATGACAGAAAAGACTGATATGAAGTGTACAAGCACAAGAAAATCACCAGAGCGCTCTAACCTGTGAAAAGCAGTAGAAAATGGCACTGAAGTGAACATGTGACCGCCTCATGTAGGTTGAAGCTATGGATCTGTACCGCCCTGGGGCTAGGCTGCTCTCCGCCGAGCCGCTCGGATCCGGGCTCGGGTTGTCGGTGGCTCGAGCGCCTCCAGACCGGGGGCCACGTCGCTCTGGAAAGAGGGGGGTTGGTTGTTTGGTTTGGGGTGGACCAGTTTCACGGCCGGAGCCGCGGTGACCGGTAACAGCTCGTGACGCCACCCACGGGTCGTGGTAAGATGATGGGCACCACCTCTGCGGTGAGGGTGCGGGGGCTCGTCCGGGATCTTTGGTGGGTCGCAGCTAGGTGTTGACCCCTCCGTGGGTAGGGGGTTTGTTGGTCCTGGGGCCTTGTAGCAGGAGCGGGGGGTTGCAGGACGCAGGGGGGTTGCAGGACGCAGGGGCTCGCTTGCAGCGCAGTGCCTGATGGCACTGGTGTACACACGATTAAACCACACAGAGTCAATAGTAAACCAAGTTCGGTGTAGGTCGGTGCCTGCAGCCGGCTGCGGGTGTCCCCAGTGAGGTTGGTGATGTCGCCTTTCTCCTGCACCTTTAAATTTGCTAGAGTGACTCCTATGCTTCAGCAACGGTAGTCTGCTCGCCGGCTTTTGGGTACCGGAGGAGCTTTTTTGCCCGCAGGCGCTGGCCCTTTGGATCTCTGGCCCTTGGCCATGGCTCTTAACCGGAATCGGTGGGCTGTTGCCGTCAATCGGGACTTTGGGTGGGAATGAACCCCTGAGGTCCAGACCGAAATCAGTAGTTTTGTCTGAGCCCGATTGCCTCTGGGCTAGAACGGGGTCTGAGTACCCTGCCTGTTGCTCCGGTTGACTTATTAGCTCCCCGGTTCGGGTCACCACCCTCTTCTTGATCCTTATAGTTCCGCAGTTTAGTCCCTGACCGGACTCCTGCAGACGGCCACCACCGTCTGCCTGCCTGACCGCTACGTCCTAGGCCCCTGACTCTTAGCTCGATACTTTTACTCCTCTCACTACTCCTCTCCCCACTCGACTCACTTGTCCTTTTGCTGCCTCAGGCCAGCAGACTCCTTGGAGGGTGTGCCTATCCGCCTGGCTCCGCCCACCTGGTGTGCCTGGCTAGACCTGAGGGAGGCGGTCAGGACTCGTTGGCTGCTGGTGCCTCACTGGGGTTCAGGGTGTGTGTGGTGTTGTGTGTTGTTACCTGTTAACCCTGAGGGTCCAGGGCGTCACAGATCCTGGGTAAATTTATGTATTTTCCCTCCTTCTGTTTTTTTGCAGTACGCAAAAAACGAAAGGCACACGGATGACATACGGACCGTATATGGAAGAAAAACGGATGCCACACGGATGCACCCGTAAAAAAAACGAGCCTTTTTTTGCGGACCGCACAAAAGGAACGATCGTGTGAATGTAGTCTTATTCTGATCTGCCGTTTATAAACAGCAGGCAGAAATAAGTGAATAGCGCCCCAGAAAATCTCCGGGGTTTCAGGGGGTAGCTGAGGCCATGGAGATCATGATTTAGGACGTTTTTTCCGGTCCCCGCTCACGTGATCACCGGTATACACCGTATACCGATGATCACGTTACAGTAAATGACAGCGCCGGTAAAAAATTATTTATCTCCCATCTGGCATGAACAAACATGATAAATCTCCTCCCCGGTCCCCCGGTGTCGCCAAAGTGCCCCCCCCCTGCCCCCTCCCAGAAATCCAAGATGGCCGCGCGCACAGCAAGGCGCCGGCCTCATTCACCCTACTCCTCTGATTTCTGTTGCATGTGCCATAACACATGCGACAGAAAACTCCTCCACAAGCCCTGCCAGGTCACCACCTATCCACCTATAACCCCACCGGTGTTCCCCGGTGTCCCACGGTACCTGTGCAGTGTTTATCCCCCGCGGCCCTCTCCTTCACAATAGACACTGCCGCATGCACAGAGCGGCTGTCAGCTCAGCTTCCTGTGTTCAGACACAGTGAGTGGTGGTTATGCATTTGTAAGTCAAATGGGCGGCATGGTGGCTCAGTGGTTAGCAATGCAGTCTTGCAGCGCTGAGGTCCTTGGTTCAATTCCCACCAAGGACACCATCTGCAAGGAATTTGTATGTTCTCCCTATGTTTTCATGGGTTTCCTCCCACACTCCAAAGACATACAGATAGGGAATTTAGATTGTGATCCCCAATGGGGACAGTGTTCCCAATGTATGTAAAGCGCTATGTAATTAATAGCGCTATAAATGAATAAATTATTATTATTATTACTGCAATGCCCTGCTCATGAGGTAAGGAACATAGTTGATCAGGAGAGCTATACTACATTTACAAATGGAGGTATTTGATTTTATAGTTGCCCTGCTGAATGACTACCAAACATGAGAGTCCGTTATACGCCACAAGAAAACACATCTAAATAGCGAGCTCTGTTGATTAGTATTCATTCAGCTGGATAACTGGACTTAAAAGGGGTATTCCATCTCCAAGATCCAATCCCCAATATATAGTAGGTGGAATAGCAAAATTATCAGCAAATACCAATATTTGGAAATGTAGAATAGTTCTCCTGATTAGGCATGCCCTTACCTCATGAGCAGGGCATTGCAGCTTTGGTAGCAACAGTTACGACATGGACTCTGCTGCTGTGGACCCGGGGAGAGTGGGTGCAGATTCATTGCAACCACACTCCTCACATGGAGGGTCTGTACTCCTAGAAAACGGGGGATACGTTCCCTGAGCATGTCCCCATCATATTCTAGACAGTCCAGAGTCGTCGTGTGACCCCCTTATTTTTTTTCTTACAATAAATTGGTGAAAGAGGGAATGTTTTTGGGAGAGTTTTTTCAAATAAATTTTTTTTGTCTATTTTTTTGTTAGTACTGACAGTTTGTGATGTCGGGTATCTGACAGATGCCATGACATCACAAACTGCTGGGCTTGATGTCAGGTGACCTTACAGCTAGTATCAACCCCATTTATTATCCCGTTTGCCACTGCACCAGGGCACGGGATGAGCTGGGGTGAAGCGCCAGGATTGGCGCATCTAGTGGATGCGCCACTTCTGGGGCGCCTGCGGCCTGCTATTTTTAGGCTGTGAAGGGCCAATAACTATGGACCTTCCCACCCTGAGAATACCAGACCACGGCTGTCTGCTTTACCTTAGCTGGTGATCCAATTTGGGGGGGGACCCTACTTTTTTTTTGTAATTATTATTATTTATAAAATAATTATAAAAAAGAGCCTGGGGTGACCTCCCCAACCACGGTAAAGCTGCCAGCTGTGGTTTTTAGGCTACAGCCTTCTGCTTTACCCTAGTTGGCTATCAAAAATGGGGGGACCCAACGTCTTTTTTTTTAACTATTTTTTTAAATAAAAAAATCTAATGGGCTTCCTTGTATTTTGATTGCCAGCCAAGGTAACGGCAGGCAGATGGGGGTGGCAACCCATAGCTGTCTGCTTTAACTGCGCTGAGAATCAAACATACCGCGGAGCGCTACGTCATTTTTTTTAAAGATTTATTTTTACAGCACTGTGATGTCCAGCAATCAAAATACAGGGAAGCCCTTTTTGTTTTTAGTTATTTAAATAAATAATTAAAAAAATATATATATGGGCTCACGCTGCATTTTTTGTATTGCTAGCTAAGGATTATCCAAGCAGCTACTGGCTGCTAACCCCCACTGCTTGGTGTTACCTTCACTGGCAATGGAAAATCCAGGGAAGTATTTTTTATTTTTTTTGCCAAAAAACTACACAAAAAATGACGTGGGCTTCGCCAGATTTTTGTATGCTAGCCAGGTACAGCAGGCAGGTACGGCTGCCCCCCAGCTGCCTATTTGTACCCGGCTGGGAACTAAAAATATAGGGAAGCCCTTTTTTTAAATAATTCATGAATTTTATGAAATAAAAAAAAAAACGACGTAGGCTTCGCCCCATTTTTGTGTCTAGCCGGTTACAACTAGGCAGCTGGGGATTGGAATCCGCAGCACAGGTTAGCCCGAGGTATGTGGGCGCCTCTGCTGCGAATTGCAGTCTGCAGCCGCCCCAGAAAATGGCGCTTTCATAGAAGTGCCATCATCTGGCGCTGTATCCAACTCTTCCAGCAGCCCTGAAGCCGGGTGGCTTGCTGGGTAATAAGGGTTAATACTGGCTTTGTATTACTAGCTAGTATTAAGCCAGAGATTCTTAATGTCAGGCAAGTTTGACCCGGCCATTAAGAATCTCCAACAAAGGGTTAAAAAAAACCATCACACAGAAAAAAAATACTTTAATGGAAATAAATACACAGACACACTTAGAGACTCCATCTTTATTACCCCCTCTCAGCCCTCCACGATCCATGGTCTTCTGTCTTTCTCCACACATGCAGCTCTGCTCCATCAGACAGCATGGGAGAAAGGATGCTGTGCTCCGTGCAGAAATCACTCTGTGAGAGTGACCACAGGTTCCCGGCTGTAAGCGACGGGTTGCCATAGCAACGCTGCTCCGATCACGGGATTCCGGTGCCGCTGCGTGTGGTAGCGGTGACGTCACCGTCACCGCTACCAAGCACGTTGCTATGGCAATGGTGATCTCCGTTATTGACCGGCTGTGTCAGCCGGTCAATAAGGGAACGGGGAAGCAGAATAGGGAGATGACCGTGTGCCAGAGCATGTCGCCGGTACACGGCGATACAGAAACAATCACCACGTACTGGAGATGCACTGACAGGAGCTAGGACAGGACATGACGTCTAGCCATGTGACCAGTCTGTAGCCAATGAGATAACAGACACGTGACTGGTCACATGCTATTTTGACGATGTCACGTAGGTCCTGTCATCACTGCTGGTTACGCAGCGATTATCGGGAGGAATAGCAGCAGGAGACAGAGTGCAGGACACATCCCGGAGACCAGTAAGTGTTATGGCAATGTTTATTAACTGTATGTCTACATTTATAATGTGTTTTTATGTGTTTCTGATTGCCTCCCATTGTTTCCTATGGGTTCCAGTGGTTCACCGAACCGAACTCGAACGAGACCTCGGTTTGGCGAACCAAGCTCGAGCCGAACCGCGACCGGTTCGCTCATCTCTACTGGAGACATGATTGGACTGTCCAGCACCTTTAGCCTTATTTCTTTACCAAGGTTGTGGTTGTCTTGGAGGTGTGTTTGGAGTCGTTATTATGTTGTTGTTATTATGTTGGAATATGAAGGGAGGTAATTATATTCTGGTTCAGTATGTCACAGATGGCATTCATGGTTCCCTCAATGAGTTGTAGCACACTACAGCCTGCAGTGCTCAGGTAGCCCCAAAACATGACTGACTCTTCCACCACCATGCTTGACTGTAAGCAATCACACTTATTTTTGTACTCCTCACCTGGTTATCGCCACACGCTTAACACCATCTGAACCAAATAAGTTTAACTTTGTCTGATCAGACCACAGGACATGGTTTGAGTAATGCACGTTCTTAGGCTGCTTTTCTTTATTAAACTGTTTTCTGGCCTTCTTGTGCATCATCTTTAGAAGAGGCTTCCTTCTGTGATGACAGACATGCAGACCAATTTGATGCAGTGTGAGGCATATGGTCTGAGCACTGACAGGTGGACCCCGACTCCTTTAACTCCTGCAGCAATGCTGGCAGCACTCATATGTCTCTTTTGAATAAACACTCTCTGGATAGGACGCTGAGCACATGCATTCAACTTCTTTGATTTACCATGGTGAGGCCTGTTCTGAGTGGAACTTGCCTTTTAACTTGGCCACTATGCTGCAGCTCCAGGGTGGGTGCAGTCTTCTTATAGCCTAGGACATCTTTATGTAGAGCAACAATTCTTTTTTTCCAGATCCTCAGAGACGTCTTTGCCATGCTGATCTTCCAGTGATCAGTATAACATATTGTGTTAGCAATAACACCAAATTTAACCCACCTACTCCCCATTCACACCTGAGACTTTGTAACACTAATAAGTCACATGACACCTGGGAGGGAAGATGGTTAATTTGGCTATTTTCACTTAGGAGTGTACTCATTTTTGTTGCCAGCAGATTAGACAATAATGACTGTGTTGATTTATTTAGAGAGCACATAAAATGTACTCTTTTATAAAAGCTGTAAACTGATTAATTTACATTGTTATATCTTCAGTGTTGTCCCATGAAAAGACAAATACAAATTTAAAAAAATGTGAGGGGTGTACTCATTTAGCCATATGTTTATATATATTGTGTGTGTGTGTGTCTATATATATATATATATATATATATATATATATAAAATTTAATTTTAGTTAAAAAATAATTAATATATGCACGCAGAGGTTAAAATCACTGTAATGTTGTTGTTATTTGTTTCCACTTAGCAGAAAAATATTTTATGTGGAGAAGTTTCTGCCCATGGCTAAAGCAATTGTGACGCCCTGGCCTATCAGGTCGTCACAGGGTATTGTGCAATCTACCCTTCTGCATGATATCTACCTCCTTCTTGGTTACGGGTCCCTGACCTTTGATGTTGCTAAGAACAAGCTAATCATAACCCTAGGAACACTCTGCACCACACCCACCAGACACACCAGTGGACAGCCTGAAGGGAATAGGGTTGGCCCCTTGGGGGGTTGGTTAGGGGAGGTCAGGAGTGTGAGGAGACAGATAGTTGAGTGGTGACTCTCAAGAGGAGAGGTCAGGAGCTGGGCTTCGTGAACTACTAGGTGGCAGACGTTGGTCTGGGCCTGGTAGGAGCTGGACCCCGGTCGCAGGGGATCATGACAAGGGGCATGGACTGTCGAGGAGGAAAGCCGGTGGCCTTGTGCTATCACCAGCAGGAGCCAGGGCATGACGAGATACATGGACTCTAGGCCAGGAAGTAGCTTCAGGCGTCCTGATAATTTACCCGACGAGCATGGAGCCTTCAAGATCCGTTCTCCACCCACTCCAAAATCAGGATACTAGCGCAACGAGGGGGATAGGACTTTCCCACTACATAGTTCAGAAAATCCCAAGCATACATAAACTCTGAGAGCAAGCTCAACCAGCTAGCCATACTGGTGAGAAGGATCCATTTAGTTCTATGCTAAAAGGGACCAACTGCAGAAGGGGTTCCAAGATTAAGGACATAGGCTAACAAGCAACACCAACGGGCACGACATCCTGGCGTGCTCCCTCCCTGTTGCAGTGGAATCAAGAACTTTGGTTTACCATGGTTGTCAGCGTCAGCGTTATTGGACTGAGTGAGTACGCAATTAACCCTTACCGGCCCGACGGCACCTACCCCAACACCATCACCGAATCCCAGGGCATTCCCCCCTACCCGTAGAGGGGTTAAACACTTTGCTGCTCACACCATCACGACCAGGGTACTCCCAGCTGCAGCAGTGGTACTTCACTCTTCCCACACACCACGGGTGGCGTCACAAACTTTAACCAAACAGCTCAATGTAAATACTCCCCCTTTTGTTTGAGTGGCCGCATGACCCCAACCCCCGGGTCCGGAGACCCCTCGAGCCACCGCGGATCTGGATCTAAGCAGCCCGGTTGCTGACACGGGGGCGGGACACCTCAAACTTTCCGGTGTCACGAATAGGATCCGAGCTGGACCCACTTAACTGGGTGACGTGCGCCTTGAGAGCCAAAAACCGCGAGTCAAGATTCCTTTTCCCACCAATTCCGCCATTTTCTGCCATCTTTTCATGTCAAAATGCCACCTTTCCCATGAAAGTGCGCGAAGCAGAAGCCCCACCCTTCATCCTGCGTGTGAGGCCGAAACCGGAAGTTCCCAGAGGGCCTCAGCGGGCGAAAGAGTGCTGAGTGAAAACCGAGGGGGCGTGCCGGAATGTAACAACAGCGGAAGTGAAGCAGGGACGCCAGGACTCTGACATAACGTTCCTGGATGACGTAGAGTCAAGATGTCAGAGAGGCGCAGCTGCTCAGCAGAGGCTCCCGGAGCAGTTCCGTGGATAGAGACGCGGAGGATGGCTGCGGCAGTGCAAACGCGTGAAACCCAAGCTCCACGGGAGGAGCGGGTAAGCGATCAGATGATTTCCCTAATCCGACCGATGAGGCTGTGGGATCCGAGCTGCCCCCGCTCTAGGCTAGCACTCAGTCGTCATCACCTTCACCCTCCGCCGCAACTGACCTCAAGGCACTGCCCGTACCACTGGCAGCGGACCCCTAAACTCCTGAAAGGGATGATCAGTCTGTGGCTTCTGACCAAATTGACCCGGTTACTGTGGATTCAGTACCGGAGGCAATGGAGGAAGGTGATTTAGGTTCCAGTACCCCAGAAGCTGCATAGGTACTCTGTTATGGAGAACACGGCCGCAGGATGATATTGTCGTCACGAGCACAGTTGGCATTGGAGATCATGGAAATGGAAGCAGAGTCCACTTCAGATGAGGAGATCTCAGTTGATGCTATGGAGGGAATGCCTATCTGCCGTCGCTGTGGATTACCAGGGTACTTTGAAAGAGTGTGTCCCAGAGGTGCCAAGCATTAAAAAGGGACCGGAACCTGCAAGTTTTAAAGTTTAAATAAACTGCGCCCTCCTTGTTGAACCTCTCTCGCACTCTTTGTTCCAGGGAAAAGGCCATCAGGGCCTTGTGCAATGCAGTACTGGTAGACGGCACCAGGAGGCCCCGGTGGGGGTCGGCACAATAGGCAATGGCTACCAGGTTGCTCAGGGTTTTTACAAAGAAGAGTGTGGAAAAATGCTAAAAATACCAGCCAGTAGTTTAACGATGCCATAGAACTGTTAGGTTTCGGTGTTTTCGTTTGTTATTTTCCAAAGTTTGTTATTTTTCATATAGAAATGTTAGTAAATAAGTGCTTAATTAACCAGTTTTAATGAACAGAGTGAAAATAACCAGATTTGCTAGAAAATTGCTAAAATGTGTACACCCGGTACATGGACTCCGTTACGCTTTATATGTAGTAAAAATGGACCACGGTCACAAGACTGGCTTGACCAACACGAACTTGTGTTTTGTATATAGCTGCACCTCCTGTGCCCACCAGAGTCGTCTAAAACAACGCCCGGGACCTTAACCTGGGCACGGACCCACCATAGATATGCAGCGGGTCAGGTTGTTTGGGTGGCGGGTTAACGGGATCCGGGACGTTGGGACTGGACTGTCGTGGGTAGAGGCTGCAACGGAGCAGGTTGAGTCCCCGCTACTATTGAAATCAGTAGGGTCCCATCGTTGAAAGATGAACTGTTTAAATGTTAGTAACATTTAAGAAAAGTGCCTTACCTGCGTGGGATGAAAATGTAAATAATAATGTTAACCCTTTTTTTTACTTTCCTACAGTTTTGAAAAAAAAACAAAAAATAAACCTCTGGTGTCCTGTAGCTTGGGGACGAGCTATGTTTAATCAAGGGGGAATGTGACACCCTGGCCTATCAGGTCGTCACAGGGTATTGTGCAATCTGCCCTTCTGCATGATACCCACCTCCTCCTTGGTTACGGGTCCCTAACCTTTGGTGTTGCTAAGAAGAAGCTAATCAAAACCCTAGGAACACTCTGCACCACACCTACCAGACACACCAGTGGACAGCCTGAAGGGAATAGGGTTGGCCAGTTGGGGGGTTGGTTAGGGGAGGTCAGGAGTGTGAGGAGACAGATAGTTGAGTGGTGACTCTCGAGAGGAGAGGTCAGGAGCTGGGCTCCATGAACTGCTAGGTGTGAGACGTTGGTCTGGGCCTGGTAGGAGCTGGACCCCAGTCGCAGGGGATCATGACAAGGGGCATGGACTGTTGAGAAGGACAGCCGGCGGCCTTGTGCTATCACTGGGCAGGGGCAAGGGCACGATGGGGTACGTGGACCCTAGGCCAGGAAACAGCTTCAGGCGTCCTGGTAATTTACCCGAAGAGCACGGAGCCTTCAAGATCCGTTCTCCACCTGCTCCAAAATCAGGGTACTAGCGCGACGAAGTGGATAGGACTTTCAAACTACATAGTCCAGAAAATCCCAAGCGTGAACTCTGAGAGCAAGCTCACTCAGGATTTCCTCCGTGTGGGTCCTCCTTGTATTGTCGGGTTGTCACTGACCCTACACAGCCCTAGATAAAATAGCTTAGCCTGTTGCCCCAAGCTTCTGCCCTAACAAGGACAGACCACAGCTAGCCCTCTCTTAATACCTCTACACGGTTCCCAGCTGCTGAATATGGGTGAGATTGTTCCCATTTATTCTCTTATTGAGCAATAGGATATATTGTTAGTCTCTCCTCTGAGGACCAATATATAGCTCTTTATTTATGTATATTGAGTTTGTTTGATTGTTTTTTTACTCATATAGTGGACCACTGTCCCTTTGGGTGGACACAATCTACTCAATTATTATTTATGTTTTTTGTGTTTTTCTGGTTATTTTTGTTATACATCTATTGGCTCCCTGGTTACCATGATTAACTACACAGGTCTTGTCTGAGATATTAGAATACTAGGGAGTTATTGGTTACATGCACCCACCTTGGGTTTTTAATCTAATATGATTAAAAGTTAAATTTTAGCCTCTTATTTGCTGTATGTAGTATCCTTATCCTCCTAGTTTACAATTTTCATGGAGTGGTCTCACATGTAGTTGTGTTTTGAGATTGTTCACACACAGCTTTATTTGATTATGCATCTTTTGGAATTTTTGTGTTTAAAGTCAAATGTTTTCGTACAGTAAGAATACTATGCCTTTAAACAATGAGGCCCGTTTCACACGTCAGTGAAAAACACAGACATTTTTCACTGGCGTGTAAAACACGTACCTGTCCCTGCGTGTGCCGAAAATCATGGCACACGTGGGTTGTCTAAGTGCAATCCGGGCTCCATTCTCCGTGGCCCGTGATTGCACTTAGAGATTCACTCACCTGCGCCCGCTCCCGCTGTCCATGGTGCTGATCGCTCCCGCGACGCAGCATCCGGCCGGCGGTGACCCCCGCAGCAGCTGCTTCCGGGTCGGCTGTGTCGCGCATAATGAATATGCGCGACAGTAATCAGCCGGCACAGAAGGAGCAGTGAGGATGGGCTGCAGAGGACATCGCTGGACGCCGGGTGAGTTAAAATGTTTTTTATTTTCTATGCACGTTTTTTTCTGGCACGTGTTTATCGGACCACACCACTGCGTGGTCCGTGGAACATCAGTGATGTAAGAAAAAAATGGACATGTCTCCGTGCAGCAATCACGCACACGCGGGTACGCTGCACGGAGACACGTGCAGTGACAAATCACTGACGTGTGAGCAGACCCATTCATTATAATGGGTCTGCGTATATCAGTGATTCTGGTACGTTTAAAAAAAAGCACAAACGTACCAGAATCACTGACGTGTGAAAGGGGCCTAAGGGAGAGCCAATTTTATGACGACGTCTTTGGGTGCTTCTGATAGGTTTATTGGCAACATCTGAGTTAATTATTAACACAGTTATTATTAACATGTATTTTAATGCATACCTGAAACACACTGCTTCTTTGTGTAGCATCATGGAAAAGTCAAAATAAATCATCTAAGACCTCAGGAAGAGAATTGTTGACTTGTACAAGTCTGATTCATCCTTGGGTGCAATTTCCAGATACCTGAAGGTGCCTCATTCATCTGTACAAACAATTATATGCAAGTATAAACAAGATGGGAATGTCCAGTCATCATACCGCTTCAGAAGGAAATAGTTTCTGTGTACCAGATGAACGTGCTTTAGTCAGACATGTGCATATCAACCCAAGAAGAAAAGCAAAAGACCTTGTGAAGATGCTGGTGGAAGCTGCTAAGATTGAGTCTTTGTTCATAGTAAAAAAAAGTACTGTATGAACATGGGCTGAAAGGCCACTCTGCCCAGAAGAAGTCATTGTTCCAGAAGGAACAAAAGACCCAGCTGAATTTTAATGGATACAAGAACAAAAGCTTTACTTTTTGGAGACATGTCTTATGGTCTACCAAACTAAAATTGAACTCTTTGGCCATAATGACCTCATTACATTTGGAGGAAAAAGGGACAAGCTTTGAAGCCTAAAAACACGATCCCAACTGTAAAACACGGGGGTGGCAGCATCACATTGTGAGGTTGTTTTGCTGCAGGAGGGACTGGTGCACTTCACAAAATAGATGTCATCATGAGGAAAGACGATTATGTGGCAATACTAAAACAATGTCTCAAGCCATCAGTCAGAAACTTAAAGCTTGGGCAGAAATGGGTCTTCCAACTGGACAATATCAGGAAGCATACTGCCAAGCTGGTTACAAAGTGGTTATGGATAACAAAGTCAATGTTTTGGAACGGCCATCAGAAAGCCCTGATCTCAATCCTATTGAAAATGAATGGGCAAAGCTGAAAAACCAGGTGTGACCAAGACGAAATACAAAATGGCTCAGTTACACCAGTTCTGTCAGGAGGAATGGGCCCAAATTCCTACCAACTATTGTGAGAAGCTTGTAGAAGGCTATCCAAAACGTTTGACCCAAGTCAAACAGTTTAAGGGCAATGGCACCAAAATTCTTATGAAATGTAAAGTTTTGACTTTGCAGAAAGTAATAAAAATGCATTAAAACATCCTCTCTCTCTCATTCTTCTGGCATTTGGCAAATAAAAATAATTTTGGTTCCTAATTGACCTAAAACTGGAAAGGTTTATGTTGATTTCATGCTGGATAGTGAGAAAAACATGCAGATGTGTCTTTATAGATTATGGAGGAAACTTCTGTCTCTGCACTTCAACCCCCGCCATGTTCATTAGCCTCTTGGGGTTACCTGCTCATCTTGTGTAGGTTTTTAAGAAGCCAAAAAAGATGCAGCGTAGCATCCGACACAGCAAAGGAGGGTGTCGTGAAGTGGCACCAGGCTAGTATTATAATGGCTATTCTAATATTCTAAATACCTCCAATTTCTTCATTAGGTAGTGTATTTTTGTGCTATTGCAGAGTGCAACTTTTTTTTCTATTTTTTATATATTACATGATGAACAGATACGCATCTATTCACATTGGGAAGTGCTGCCAGTGCAGTTTGAGGTCAGCAAGTAACGGCATGGGACCGACTGGGAATCCCTGGTTTCATTCATTTTTCTTTATCTATCTATCTATATATATATATATATATATATATATACACACATATATACTGTATATATCTATATATAATTGCCTTATTCTGTTTGTCTGTCTGTTGTCTGTCTGTCTGTCTGTCTTGCTCCAAAATTGTGTCCTTACGGTGACAAACAGCGGATTGGCCGCTGGGCTCGCCATGGCCCCGCCCCCCGCACGGATTGGCCGCTCGCCTCGGCTCCGCTCCCTCGCACGGATTGGCCTCTCGCCCCGGCCCCCTGCACGCATTGGCAACTCGGCCACGCCCCGCCCCCCTCACGCATTGCACGCTCGCTCTGGCCCCGCCCCCCGCACGCATTCCCCGAACTGACTCCCAGGTGAGTGCTGTACCCCCGGGAGCCCACATCAGCATACGCCGGCGTACGCTGGTGTGGGCTCCCATGCGAGCGGGGGGCGGGGTACGCTGGTAACCATGGAACACATCGAGTAATATTGTAGCATGGTTACCAGCGTACACCGTCTCCCAGGTGAGCGCATCAAGGTCCTGCAGCGGCGGAACACACACACACATAAGAACAGACACACACACACACACACACACACACATCAGATCACACTCACTCTCACACACACCTCACACACACATCAGATCGCATCCACACACTCACAACATCCCGTGATATCGCTTGCTTCTCGGCGGCGATACTGTGCATGCAGTGACCTTCCAGGACCTGCCGGAGGATCACATGGCCGGAAGCATGTGGTATCTCCGGATGTTGTGATTGTGTGAGCGCGTATGTGCGATATCGTCAGTGTGTGTGTGCGTGTATGCGATCGGATGTGTGTGAGTGTGTTCTGATGTGTGTTCGGATCTGTGAGTGTCGGCAGAGGAGCACGGCATGCAGCACAGCTGCTGGGACCGCCCACCGGTGGGCACAGGGACAAGTGGGGTGTGTGTGTGAGTGTATGCGATCAGATGTGTGCGTGTATACTGTCTGATGTGTGACTGTGGAGCACGATGGGGGGTGCACAGCATGGGGGATGGAGCACGATGGGGAGTGCGCAGCATGGGGGATGGAGCACGATGGGGAGTGCGCAGCATGGGGGATGGAGCACCATGGGGAGTGTGCAGCATGGGGGATGGAGCACGATGGGGGGTGCGCAGCATGGGGGATGGAGCACGATGGGGGGTGCGCAGCATGGGGGATGGAGCACGATGGGGAGTGCGCAGCATGGGGGATGGAGCACGATGGGGAGTGTGCAGCATGGGGGATAGAGCACGATGGGGAGTGCACAGCATGGGGGATAGAGCACGATGGGGAGTGCGCAGCATGGGGGATGGAGCACGATCAGGAATGCGCAGCATGGGGGATGGAGCACGATGGGGAGTGCGCAGCATGGGGGATGGAGCACAATGGGGAGTGCGCAGCATGGGGGATGGAGCACGTTTGGGAGTGCACAGCATGGGGGATGGAGCACGATTGGGAGTGCACAGCATGGGGGATGGAGCACAATGAGGAATGCGCAGCATGAGGGATGGAGCACGAGGGGGTGTGAGCAGCATGGGGGATGGAGCACGATGGGGAGTGCGCAGCATGGGTGATAGAGCACGATGGGGAGTGCGCAGCATGGGGGATAGAGCACGATGGGGAGTGTGCAGTATGGGGGATGGAGCACGATTGGGAGTGCACAGCATGGGGGATGGAGCACGATGGGGAGTGCACAGCATGGGTGATAGAGCACGATGGGGAGTGCGCACCATGGGGGATAGAGCACGATGGGGAATGCGCAGCATGGGGGATGGAGCACGATGGGGAGTGCAAAGCATGGGGGATGGAGCACAATGGGGAGTGCGCAGCATGGGGGATGGAGCACAATGGGGAGTGCACAGCATGGGGGATGGAGCACGATGGGGGGTGCACAGCATGGGGGATGGAGCACTATGGGGGGTGCGCAGCATGGGGGATGGAGCATGATGGGGAGTGCGCAGCATGGGGGATGGAGCACGATGGGGGGTGCGCAGCATGGGGGATGGAGCACGATGGGGGTGCGCAGCATGGGGGATGGAGCATGATGGGGGGTGCGCAGCATGGGGGATGGAGCACGATGGGGGGTGCGCAGCATGGGGGATGGAGCACGATGGGGGGTGCACACCTCCCCCCAAAACACACACACACACCGCCACACACGCACTGCACAACACACCACACACACACTGGGAACCACAATCACTGCCCTACACAGACACACACACACACAGACAACGCCGCACACACACAACACCCAACACACAAACACTGTGGCATACACAAATATACGCACATACTGCACAACACACACATTGCACAAAACATACCTCCCCCAAAACACACACACACACCCCACACCCACACAAACCGCGCAACACACACACACAACGCTACAGACACACAGCGCTCTACAAACGCAACACACATACAACACCGCTCTCACCCCCCGCCACACCCAGACAACACCCAGAACATGTACAGTGCCCTACACAAACACTTGGTAACTACAGACAACAACATCTCTCTCTCTCTCTCTATATATATATATGTATATATATATATATATATATATATATATATATATATATAACAAAAATCATACATTAACTACACAATACGTAAATTCTAGAATACCCGATGCGTAGAATCGGGCCATCTTCTAGTATATATATACCATGTATATATATATATATATATATATAAATAGTATATATATATATATATATATATATATATATATGTGTATATATATCTATATATATATATATATATATATATATCATGAATGATTTATTGCAATTGTTCCATTCCATTTGGACACAAAACATAACATTTTTATTAGAGCTATTTCCTTTACAATGTGTTGTGTTTGGTTTGAACTGTCATTCTGTCTTGACAGACTCCCTTTAAAAGGAATCTGTCAGTAGCTTTTTGGAACATTATCTGTGAGCAGCATGATGTGGGCAAAGATACCCTGAATTCAATGATGCATCGTTTAGTTTACTGGGTTCACAGCGGTTCTTGCACAGAGTTTTTAGATTTAGCATGTAGCAGAGCTGAGAATACTAACACTACCCACACCAGGCTCTGTATATACAGTGTCTATAAACAGTGAGTTACTTATCACAGGATGGCGCTTGTCAGACTAGGGCTGGTTTAGTGCTTATGTAGTTTGAGCAATGAGAAACTCACCAGTGCTAAATTAATCATCGTAAGTAAACAACAGCAAATAGCTTGATAAGAGACACATCTCTGAAATCCATGTTTTAACCCCTATGGCATGCTGTCTTCTGAAGACACAGCAAAAACTTGCTGAAAGATTCCCTTTAAGTTGGGTATTGCAGTCATCCTGCTCCTCTTTGTTTTCTACACTTGTGCTAGAATGATACAGAAAAAAATGGATAGCTCTGCAAAAGTAATGGAGAAAATAAACTGTGTAACTCTAGAGGAGACTAATATCAATATATTGTCTGTTGAAGAAAACCTCTAATTGTACCCAAACTTGAAAAGGAGAAATTACCTATAATATTAGATAATGAAAAGCAGTTCAAGCTTAGAAATCATTGAAAGGGATTGCTGAAAATGCACAATGTTTCCCCTGTGGGTGTTAGGTTTCATGATTCCTTTCACCACGAATAATGCACATTTATCAATGCTTAGACTTAAATGGCAGGAGTGGAAAACACTATCAGCCTAAGCTGCCTCATGCATTCTCTGTATTTCTTTGGAGCTTTTTATTCTGTCTGACATACAGTAAGTTATTACATTAAAACAACATATCATGTCATTTTGTGTAAGAAAAAGTGATAAGCTGCCTCTTCTGTGCATTGTATAGAGTTGCAGCTCAGCACTTTGATTACAGATTCATTATTTTTTATTAGACAAAAGCTAAAATTAGGCTTGTTTGTCAAAAACTGTCTCCTTTCCTTACACTTTAATTTACTATAAAGTTTGTTTTACTTAAAATAATGTAGGCCAGCATCCATGATGCTCTTCAAAAAAAAATCCAACTTTATTTGTATCATATTAACTCCTTTATGACTCATGATGACATGCTATGTACAGTGCCTACAAGTAGTATTCAACCCCCTGCAGATTTAGCAGGTTTGATAAGATGCAAATAAGTTAGAGCCTGCAAACTTCAAACAAGAGCAGGATTTATTAACAGATGCATAAATCTTACAAACCAACAAGTTATGTTGCTCAGTTAAATTTTAATAAATTTTCAGCATAAAAGTGTGGGTCAATTATTATTCAACCCCTAGGTTTATTATTTTGTGGAATAACCCTTGTTTGCAAATACAGCTAATAATCGTCTTTTATAAGACCTGATCAGGCCGGCACAGGTCTCTGGAGTTATCTTGGCCCACTCCTCCATGCAGATCTTCTCCAAGTTATCTAGGTTCTTTGGGTGTCTCATGTGGACTTTAATCTTGAGCTCCTTCCACAAGTTTTCAATTGGGTTAAGGTAAGGAGACTGACTAGGCCACTGCAACACCTTGATTTTTTCCCTCTTGAACCAGGCCTTGATTTTCTTGGCTGTGTGCTTTGGGTCGTTGTCTTGTTGGAAGATGAAATGATGACCCATCTTAAGATCCTTGATGGAGGAGCGGAGGTTCTTGGCCAAAATCTCCAGGTAGGCCGTGCTATCCATCTTCCCATGGATGCGGACCAGATGGCCAGGCACCTTGGCTGAGAAACAGCCCCACAGCATGATGCTGCCACCACCATGCTTGACTGTAGGGATGGTATTCTTGGGGTCGTATGCAGTGCCATCCAGTCTCCAAACGTCACGTGTGTGGTTGGCACCAAAGATCTCGATCTTGGTCTCATCAGACCAGAGAACCTTGAACCAGTGTGTCTCAGAGTCCTCCAAGTGATCATGAGCAAACTGTAGATGAGCTTTGACATGACGCTTTGAAAGTAAAGGTATCTTACGGGCTCGTCTGGAACGGAGACCATTGCGGTGGAGTACGTTACTTATGGTATTGACTGAAACCAATGTCCCCACTGCCATGAGATCTTCCCGGAGCTCCTTCCTTGTTGTCCTTGGGTTAGCCTTGACTCTTCGGACAAGCCTGGCCTCGGCACGGGTGGAAACTTTCAAAGGCTGTCCAGGCCGTGGAAGGCTAACAGTAGTTCTATAAGCCTTCCACTTCCGGATGATGCTCCCAACAGTGGAGACAGGTAGGCCCAACTCCTTGGAAAGGGTTTTGTACCCCTTGCCAGCCTTGTGACCCTCCACGATCTTGTCTCTGATGGCCTTGGAATGCTCCTTTGTCTTTCCCATGTTGACCAAGTATGAGTGCTGTTCACAAGTTTGGGGAGGGTCTTAATTAGTCAGAAAAGGCTGGAAAAAGAGATAATTAATCCAAACATGTGAAGCTCATTGTTCTTTGTGCCTGAAATACTTCTTAATACTTTAGGGGAACCAAACAGAATTCTTGTGGTTTGAGGGGTTGAATAATAAATGACCCTCTGAATAAACTTTTCACAATTTAAAAAAAAAAAAAAAAAAAAAAGAAATAACATTCTTTCTTGCTGCAGTGCATTTTACACTTCCAGGCTGATCTACAGTCCAAATGTCACAATGCCAAGTTAATTCCGAAAGTGTAAACCTGCTAAATCTGCAGGGGGTTGAATACTACTTGTAGGCACTGTATGTCATGAGTCATTTCCCTGCCTTTGATGCCTCCACGCATTCTGAGCCTGCATCTTTTCCTGCAGATGAAGACTGAATAATTTAGCCTTCATCTGCCTCTAACATCTCATATTAATTCCTTTACGACTCATGACATGCTATATATGTCATGAGTAATTTCCCTGCTTTTGATGCTGGCTCGTATGCTGAGCCCACATCTTTTCCTGCAGATGAAGGCTGAATAATTTAGTCTTCATCTGCCTCTAACAGCAACAGGGGGAGTGGCCTGAGCCTGTGGCTGTTAACCAGCTCATGGCCAGTGTTCATAGGAGACTGTGATTTCTTCTATACACAGCAATGTTGTGGCATTGCTGTATATAGAACAAGTGATCAGACTATTGCTGGTTCAAGTTCCCTAAATTAACTATTTAAGGCAGTACAAACTAGAATTTAAAAAATATGAAAAAAATAAATAAAAATCAGTTAAAATCATCTCCTTTTACTACATTAAAAATTAAGGAATATAAAAATAGTAAAAATATACACATATTTGGTATTGATGCATTTGTGAAAGTCTGATCTATCAAAATATAAAAAAAGGTAATTTAATGGTAAAGAACATAATCAGAATATAAATCAAATATTTTGGCGGCTGCACCAATAGAAAAAAAATATAACAGGCGATCAAAACATAGTATATACTTCAAAATAATATTAATAAAACCATCACCTCAGGGCACAAAAAACAAGTCCTCACACAGCCCCAGATCCCAAAAATGTAAAATACATATATGCACGTGGGGTATCTACATAATTGGGCTGACCTGGAGAATCATACTGCCAGGTTATTTTTATGATAAAATTAATGCTGTAAATAAAAAGCCAAATGATTGCAGAATTTTACTTTTTGGAAATTTTGCATAATTCATGATAAAATGAATGGTGTCACTTAAAAGTACAACTGAACCAGCAAATGAAAAGCCCTCACTTGGCAACAGAACAATAAAAAGTTAAAACTCTTAGAATAAGGAAAGGAAAAAATAAAGTACGAAAACGAAAAATCGCCCAGTCCTTAATGGGTAAAAATTCACAAAGCGCCTGTGTGTAAGGTCTAGCTGACATGTTTTGGAATATATTATTCCTTATTTATGGCTTACTACCATATACAATGTTTTTGCACTAAGACATGAAAAAGGACAGATGTAGTTCAGAAACATGTTGACTGGACTGTGTACAAGGGCTCCATGTGAGGGAACTAAGACAAATAAAACTGAAAAGGTTATGGGATACAATAAGAGGAACTACAAAAAACGATCATCTGTAACAGTTATCACAGCACTATCTGCTCAAATAGTCCCTCTGGAACAACGGTGCAAGCCTATAGCTGTTATTCTCCAACAGGGTCAGCATAATGTGTTGTTGATACTATGCAGAGCACCACAGTGTTTGGAAGGAGGGTAATGACGTGTGTAACATAATATTGGGAAGGGGTGCATCATGTATGGGTGGCACTATGTAGGGTCGCATCATGTATGGGTGACACTGTGGAAGCATACATACGGTAAACGGTATGAAAAAGGCAGTGTAGTTACATCATACTGTGCGGAGGCATAAGACAAATTATAGGAAAAGTCACTTTGGAAGTTTCATACTCTAAGAGTCATTGTACTGCATAAGGACCTGGAAATGGATATCATAGTGGGTGGGGGACACTTTGGGGCTTCACTATGGGTGCTATTTTTGAATGGGCTCACAAAGAGGATTAAGTATCTGGCTTGGATTTAAAAAAAATTACACAGAGACTTTCCGTTTTTTAAAAGTTTGAAGATATGCTCTTCTGTGACTACGGCTATATATAAGGACTATTATTCATCATACTCTCTTTAGAAGGCTATGGGGGCATAACACTGTGCATAAGGGAGTTAGGGGGTATAATACAGTGTAGGTGGCTATCTGTGGAGTATACTGTATATTGGGGACTAGGAGATATATTATGTAAAGGGGGCTATGAGGGGGATCATACTCTATATTGTGGGCTATGGGTGCATTATACTCTGTGTAGGGGATGTGGAAACATCACATTAAGTATAGAGGCCATGATATATATGGGCCTAAGGCCTATGTGGGCATTACACTTTTTATAGGGGGCTTTAGTGCCATTATAATGTATAGAGGGGTTATGGGAGCATTATACAATGAACAGGGGCTGCTGTGACATCATATTGTGTATAGGGAGCTATGTGGGTATTATATATTGTTATATTTAAATAGTTCCAGACAATAATTTTCAATAGCTTATTTATATCTGATAAGACATAACGACTATTTTTAAACTTTCAGAAAAAAAGAGAACCATGAGTCATTATAGCTATGGAATAAAATTAAAAGCTTTATTGAAATCGTCTACTGTATATCAAACACATATAGCATGATAATATTAGATAATCCCAGGGAGAATGAAACCCTGGTCACAGCCACTGTGTAAATGTCTGGGTATATGTTTCCCATTAGTTTGAGTTGATTATTCATGCATAAATTGTTTATGTAGAATACAGGTTATATAAGCAGTTCATCCACCTATAAAGCATTATCAGTCCAAAGTCATATAACATCCACTGCCCCCACCGGCCCCATGAACTTCATGAGAAAAACAAGAACAACATCCGCCCCTTTGGGCCTCGTGGCTTGCACTTTGATGGCGGTACAGCACAGGAAATGGTATATAAATTTATTGATTCCTACCTGCAACCCATCGTTGAGACTTTGCTGTCCTGTCCTTTTTCAGGGACACTACGGAAGTCCTGAAATAAGGCCATAGAATATATTCAGAGGACAATATGATCCTTGCCACTATTGATATAGAATTGCTGTATACCTCTATATGTCATGAGGATGGTCTAAGGCTGGTTCGCTTTTTCCTTGAGATGTCCAATCAAGACAGAAAGTACATTATTTAAATAAGGGAAACCTGTCAATAAGTTCATACAGCCCTCAGTACTCTATGGGTTAGCGATGGGCATGTATAGCATAAACACTATAGCTTAATTTAACAAAAAATGCTTTCACATTTATAGGGATTAAACGTGAACTGGTTCCATTGCCAACTTCCCACTTGTTTTCTCATCTGAAATACTTTTTCTGCTCTCTTATTTGTTAGGCTACTGTCAAGTACCTCTGAGGTTACATTCTGAGGCAATATAGACTAAATCAGCCACTATAACACTAGCTAAATATTCAGGTGGCCAGTTTCATAGCCATTATCTCAGGCCTTTACTATGCTCCATTAATTGTGTTTTTAAATGTGCCTCCTGATTGCCCAACACTCTAATGCCACTGGCCTCACTTATCGTTGGTCTCCTAACATACCCAGCTCGACTACTACATCACCACCAGGCAGTCTCGTGACATATCCAACTCTTGTCTTGCAGTACTTAGTTCTGTTGCACCAAAAATACTACACTACAGTGCTGTTATGATGGCTGCGCTTTAATGGTTTCCCATTACACATCCCAGTGGTCTGCTACTTTACACCTCCACTTGTCACCCAGCCATTACAGCCTTCATTACTCCAGCCTGTTATCTTTCTGTGATACTCTTGAACCACTCATCCAAACTGAAGACTTCAATAATTCACCTCAATAGGTTTACATGGTTTGTCCCATCAAGGACATTTATCAGGTAAGGTGATAAGTGTATAATTGTTAGGGATCTGAACCATGAGTACAAGAATTATGGCTCCTTATCTCTGAGTAAATTAAATTGTACTGCTCAAGTGTAGCCACTGATCCATTTCAGTAGTTTATGTTTACCTCATTTGCATTGGCAGTGAATGAATCTGTGGTCATGTGCACTATCATCCTATTCACATAGGGATATGGGACCTCAGTTTAGGGCTAGCCTCCATTTATCAGACTTTTCGTGACAGATGATTAATGTTATTATTATGTATAGCTGTTACGCTGACTAGTGGAGGCACTGAGAAACACTAGAGAAGCTGTTTCTAGATGAAGTTAGCAAACTACCCACCAGAGGGCACAAAAACAATAGCATAGTCAGCAGGCTGAGTTAGTACCAGGATGTCAAGTCAAAACCAAGGGAGAAGCAAATCGTAGTCACTTGCTAGTCAGAGAACGGGAACCAGGAGGTAACGCCAATGTCAGAAGGGAGAAGTGGAACTGAAGCCAGGTACAACAAAGCAAGGTCAGAGGCCAGGAGATCAGAGCTACAAACAGGGGTAGGAGAGTCACGGGATGGAACCAGGAAGTCAGGAGGATCTGAGCAGACAGACGGTACAGGGAGAAGCATGAACAGGAGAGACACGGGACGGGACCGGGAAGTCAGGAGGAGCTAGGCAGACAGACAGTATGTGGAGGGCTCAGGTCAGGATGGTAGTTGGGAGGTAGGACGAATCAGGGGACACTCAAAGGAGCCAGACTCACATGCTGCAGAGCAGGAACTATTACTGGCAGTGTTCCAGTAACAGCAGCACAAAGTTATAGTGATCTGACCCCGAGACAAGGCAGATTGGAATAAACCCCTCCCATGACCTGTAACCCTGGGAAGAGTATTTTCCAGCATATAAGATGACTGGGCATATAAGACGACCCCCAACTTTTCCAGTTAAAATATAGAGTTAGTGATATACCGTATATAATCGACTATAAGCCGACTCAAGTAATGTGCCCATTGTTTTGTAATGTCTTCTGCAGTAATGAGCCCATTGTTTAGTAATGTGCCCATCCTTGTCCCCCCCTTGTAGTAATAAGCCCATTGTTTAGTAATGTCCTCCTACCGGTCCCCTACTTGTCCCCTTGTCCTCAGCTGCTTCTTGTAGACTTCAAGGCACCTAGACCCCTCCGTGATAGCGTCCAATGCATGGGGCTGCTTTCTGCCATCATGGCTTTATTGCATTTAAATGCTTTGCAGTGCTGTAAAGCATTCAACTGCAGTAAAGTGCTGACAGCTGCGGCCCCGTGTATGGGATGCCATCATGGAGGAGTGCTTCTTTTGGACCTCAGGCCCATAGACACCTCCATGATCGCATCCTGTACACGGGGCCACCGCCGCTGCTGTCAGCGCTTTACTGCAGTTGAATGCTTTACGACACCTCAAAGCATTCAACTGCAGTAAATCCATGATGACAGACAGCAGGTCCGTGTACAAGACGCTATCGCAGAGGGGTCTATGCGCCTGTGGACTGCCAGAGGAATCTGAAGGCACCGCGGGAATGGAGGACAGGTGAGAATAATGTTTATTGTGTGTAAGAAGGGGACCGGTAGGAGGGCATTACTAAACAATGGGATCATGCAGCACTTTGCACTGCCATATAAGACGACACCCAGCGTATAAGACGACCCCAACTTTTGAGAAGATTTTCAAGGGTTTAAAAGTCGTATTATACAACGGAAAATATGGTACGTGCAATGGCTCAGCAAGACCTGAGCCTGGCACAGATCATGACAATAGCCTTTTAAGAGTACTAAGACCATATGAAGGATGGCAAAGTAATATAACAGGTTTGTGAAAATGTCTGCAATGAACATTTCCCCTTTGCCTTCCTTACTTTGAAAGTAAATTTTCTCCTGAAACATGGACAGGGAAGAATAATCTCAGATATGTGCTCTTTTCAAAGAAATCTTTAATTATTTTCTTCAATTCAAAAGCAGAATCCATTGCAAATCACTTTACCCATGAGATACAGTTATTTTAAAACAGAATGGAAATGCAAATTATTGTATTTATCTAATGACTACATGTTCACATTACCAAAGACTATTTTTATCCCAGGAACAGAAGTAAAATTTAAGATGACCAAACACCACAGATTTCTGACAGTGGAAAAAGACTATTTATACTATTTCCTGATATCCGTCAATGTCTTTTACTGACAAAGACATGGGTCACAGATGCTGGTAAATATCTGTGAAAATTTCTGACGTATTCGATTTCTTTTGTTGTTGTCAGGTATAGTCCTTGGAAAGTCATTCACGGCAAATGGCAAATCTACATACCATCAATAGAAGCTCAGATCAGGCCGTAAATCATGACAAGATCGATTGCCAATTTTTTGTTTTAACGTATAGAAGTGACAACCTTTGCAGACCAAATATGAATAGCAGGTCACATAAAAAGACTGAACAAAGTCGTTAATACTGTATATAGAAAGCTTTGTATATTCAAAAAACAATGTTTTTGAATATACAATTTTTTAATTATATGGATTATCTCATTTTTAATCTCACATTGAACATCTGATCTAATCTTAAATTATCTGGAGTTACAGATATAATAAATTTTACTAAATCATATTTAGGGAGTAGTAAACTCGAACTGTAAGGTTCAGAGTTCATACCGGAGACCAGGGCTCGAACTCGAACACGGAGTTTAAAAATAGTCCATGTCCGAGTTTGGCATTCGGGTGCTGTTCATATGCTACTAAAGATGGTTGAAAGGCTGCGGCCAACATGAAAAGAATTATTCTGATTGTCATTCCACCAGGGCAATCGGGAAGAGGTGGGCCAGGAGCTAGAACTGACTCATCAAATGTAATCTGCTAAATATGCTACTTCTGGGGTAGCTTCAGGCATTTTTTAAGGCTGTGCAGGGCCAATAAATGCAACCCTTTTGCTTTTTCTATGTACACCAGCGGCCTTTTTCTCTTAAATATTCACAAATTTGTCTACATCTGTATTAGTGATCACTTCTCCTTTGGTGAAATCATCCATGTGTGGGGCCCCGAGGTTCGGTGTCAGTGCAGCGGTGCATTACCTTCAGGGACTCCACGCGGCTGGATCTTGTCACAGGTAGGAAATCTTCTATTTTGATTGTCGTGACGCCACTCTCAGAATTGCGGTCAGTGGAGACCGCCACTGCAGGTTAGGGATGCCTGGGGCTGATAGTAGGTGCAGTCAGTTGTAATAGCCTCCTGAGAGTGAGGCATGCCCCAGGGTCCCGTGTAGGTGTGTGGAACTACAGGTCGCAGAATAACTCACACGCACAAGCAGGATGTCTTTCAGGGGTTTTACTCACTGATGATGGCAGGGTGAGTAACCCGGGCGTAGCTGGGATGAACCAGGCTGGAACCAGGTGTCCTTCAGGCTGACTGATGAGGGTGACTACCAACTCGCCTTCCTTAGCCCGTTGTGTTTTGGGGTAACCCCTGCTTGAAGCCCTGCTGGGGTCGCCCAGGGAAGTTGCTGGTGCCTCTCTCCCCTTCGTTTTGGCCCGTTTGCTTGTAGCCTGGACCAGGTCACTCCGGCTGCTTGCCTCCTGTGAGCTATGGGCCCTCACTGTGGCTACGTGGCTGCGGACTCTGTGGTGTTGTCTTGGGGGTGTAAAGTGCCCCCTCATGCAGGTTTGGCAAAGGAAAGGTGAATCTATCCCTGCACTGGGACCTGCTACCCGTTTGGGCCTGGTTCTCCCTGACAGTCTCCTTACTTTCCACTCCGTTGCTCTCTCTTTAGCTGTGTGTGGATTTCAGGCAGCACTCCCAGGTGACCGTTCTCCCCCGTCGGTAGTCACTGCGCGTACGTTGTCAGAATTGTGTAGAGCTACAGGGTCTGCTTCTGCCCTCCCTGAACTTCACCACTCAACTGTCCTCGGCTCACTCTTCCCTCCTCTCCTGTTCTTGCCTACGTCACCTAGCAACCAGGCTCTCTACCACACCCCTCGAGTGGAGATGGAGGCTTCGCCCCCTCCACCCCTCGAGTGGAGATGGAGGCTTCGCCCCCTCCTGGGATCCCCAGGGGTCCTCTCAAAGGTAAATGTGTGAGACCTGATCACTATGCGCCTGTGTAGTCACACCTCGGTCAGCCTTCTGGATTACCTGTTTTGTACTGTCCCCAGCATGGGTGCAGTACTCAGTGGTGCCTGACCAAGTCAGGGGCGCCACATTCCCCCTTAGTTATCACCAGCACGTCCTCGGGCTGCAAGACAACATTTTAAAATGCGTAAAACAGTAAAACATGGTAAAACGTTTTAAAACCATCAGGTACCATACATCACCACCCTCCACCCACAAGTCCGTTAACCCACCCTAAACCCTCTCAGGTGGCAGGTCACCGGTTTCTTTTGGTAACCAGGTCTGGGCCATCAGCTTCCCCAGACCTTTCTTCCCATCTGCCTCTCCCGTTGGCCGCGCCTTCAGCCACTTCTGGCAGGATGTAGAGGCGGCTTTCATGGTCTGGTGGTTTCAGGGTATACCTGGCCTGGTGGAGCCGCGCCTTCAGCCTCTTCTGGCAGGATGTAGAGGCGGCCTCCACAGTTGGTGCTGACCAGGTACCCTCTTTGTGGTGGAGAGCCAGGCCCCATAAACAGGCGTGCTCCCTGGTTGCAGGCGAGCCAGGCCCCTAAACAGGCTGGCTCTGGTGGTGGTACCTCTGGGGTAACTATTTACACTGCGAGAGTTTGTGGCTATAGCCAGTTCATAGCCTTAAGGTTCATTTTTCAAAGTGCAAAAAGAGGTTTCTCACATTAGTTCATGTGGGCACATTTCTTGAACATGTAAACGTTGCAAAACTTGTCAAAACTTGTAACTTCTGTACTTTACTTTACTTTACATGAACTTTGCTCCTTCTTCCTCCTTACCAGGGCTTGGGCCTGTAGGGCTGTGGCACCTGTTGCTTTCTCCATCTCTGTCATCATCTGTAGTGGTCTCATCAATGGGTTCTTTGTCTTTTCTTTCCTCTTCTTCTGTGTCTGTTTCTTTTTCTCTTTCTTGATCTTGTAATGTTGAGACAGCAGGTTTACTGTAGGGATTGCTGGTACATGGTCTGACATCTAGTGCGTACCATCCGCGTTCTCCTTGATGTTTTGTGAATTCTACTGAGTCTCCTACCCGTAGGTTTCTTCCTGGATGTCCTCTGGGTAAATGTGCTCTAACATCCCTTCTGTTCACAAAGATGCCTTCTTTCATTCCAGGTACAACTATAAAGCCATATCCTGATTTTAAACTAAAGTCTTCCACTACTCCACGACAAAGTGGGCCTCTGACCTGGGATTTGGCCCTTCTCAGGGACCGCTTCTCCTCTAAGTCTCTGGCCGTGACCTCGTCCTTCCCCTCGGGAGACTGCTGTGCAGGTGGATCCCTTGTCCTGCTGCGGCGCCATGTCCTGCGGGCTGGGTCCTGCCTGGCTGCCACCTCACCGCTTGCAGGCTCCCAGGTGAGGTATCTGGACAAATCTTCCTCAGCGGAGGATGTCGGGTCCTCTTCATCCCAGCGGGAGTACGGCAGCATCTCTGGCTCTTGGACTGGCGCTGCATCCACTGCTGATGGCTTTGGGGTCAACTTCTCAGCTTCCTGGCCTCCCCTCCCCCTTAGTTCTTCTGGGCACTCCTCTTGTGGCAGCGCTAGGGATGGATTTTCATCAGCAGGCCAGGGCGGGGGACTCTTTTGCATGAAGGTTGCAGGAGTCTTCCTGTGAGTATGCGGAGGGAGCAGATACCGGTCCACCATCTCCTTTGGGAAGTGGGCCTCTAGATCAGCCTTCAGCTTCCAGTATTCGGGGTCCCCAGCAGGGACTTCCTAGCAGGGACTTCCTTGGGCTGGGGAGCGGTGTCTGCTCTGACCTGGCAGGCTGGGGTAAATAATTGTACATGGGTGCAGTACTCAGTGGTGCCTGACCAAGTCAGGGGCGCCACACATCCACCTCACTTGTATGGCATATTAAGATGCTGATTAGACAGCATGATTATTGCAGTATGCCTTAGGCTGGGCAGAATAAAAGGTCACTTTAAAATGTGAAGTTTTATCTGACAGTACAATGCCACAGATGTTGCAAGTTTTGAGGGACAAAATTGGCATGCTGACTGCAGGAACGTCCATCAGTGAATTGAATGTTCTTTTATCTACCATAAGCTCTCTCCAAAGGTGTTTCAGAGAATTAGCACTACATCCACCTGGCTTCACAACCGCAGACCATGTCTAACCATACCAGCCCAGGAAGTCAACATTCAGCTTTTTCACCTCAAAGATCATCTGAGACCAGCCACCAAGAAAGCTGCTGCAGCAATCAGTTTGCATAACCAAACTGTGAGAAAGCTTCTCAGTGAAGCTCATCTGCATGCTTGTCATCTTCATCAGGGTCTCCATTTGACTGCAGTATATTGTTGTAACTGACTTAAGTCAGAGAAAGTGCTCATATTTGATGGTGTCTGGCATGATAGAGTGGTGTTCTCTTCATGGATGAATCCAAATTTTAACTTTACAGAATAGATGGCAGACTGCATGTATGGCATTGTGTGGGTGAGCAGTTTGCTGATTTCAGCAATGTCAATCGATTGGCCCATGGTGGCAATGGGGTTATGGTATCGCCAGATGTATGTTATGGACAATGAACACAGGTGTATTTGATTGATGACATTTTAAATACATAGGACCTCTGGATCTCATCATGGTATCTCTATGTTGTGTCATTCATCCATGACCATAATCTCATGTGCAGCACAAACATGCACATGCACGGCCCCATGTTGCAAGAATCTGTACACAATCCCTGGAAGGTAATTGCATGGCCAGTATACACTTGCATGGCCAGTATACTCTCCAGACATGTCACGCATTGAGCATGTTTGGGATTGTCCAGACTGAGGTATATTATTATGGTCACTTATGATCCTGATTGTTCTTTGTAGGATTCTGTTGCTATTTTTCTGGGAACCATTATAGATTTTCTGGCCAAGTTATAGGTTGTACACCTTATTTACTTGCGGCTTGATTTTGCCCCTACCGACTATATAGCCTAAGCATTTGGCCTCCTTCTTCCCCATGGTGCACTTTTTCAGGTTTATGGTAAATCCCGCCTTCCTCAGCACATCAAGTGCTGCCTGGACCTTCTTTAGATAAATCCCCAAATCCAGGCTGAAGATCACAATGTTGTCTAGGTATGCCTTGGCGTACTTCTTATGAGAGCTAGGATCTGGTCTTGGAGCCTTCTGAAAGGTGGCTGGGGCTCCCTGAAATCCAAACAGCATCCTGGTGTACTGGAAGCAACCATCTGGTGTAGAGAAGGCCATCTTCTACCTTCCCGATCCTAGCCTCACAATAAGCTCATCAACATGGGGCCTCGGTTATGCATTGAATTTGGAGACTTCTTTCAGTTTCCTATAGTCATTGCAGAATTTCCAATCATCATTGGGTTTCGGCATTAAGACATTGGGTCTAGACCAGCCACTCTTAGACTCCTCAATGATGCCCAGGCTCAACATTCACACTCAACATTCACATCCCACATTCACATCCCACATTCACATCATTTAAAATTACCTCTCGGTGATCCGTTATGGCTTCATGTTTACTTGCACATGTGGTTCTGTTAGAACTGCTCTAGAATCTACATACATCCCAGTAACTCTGAAAACAGGTATCTGTTTTACTAGAGCAGTTCCTGGTATTGCTGTTTCCTGGCAAATAACAGTGGTTTTTTTGCCACTGTGACATCTTTGATATCGTCTTCGGGTTTAAATACCAGGCACAGGGCTTCAACCGGTTCCCGGTCTTGCCAGTGTAAGATTAGGTTGATGGGGTATACTTGATAGAGCTTTCGTCTTCCCAGCTGGTGGACTTTATAGTTCACCTCCCCAAGTTTTTCTACAACTTTGTATGGCCACAAAAACACCCAGGTCTGACATAACCCACACTGGGTCCCACAACTAGAGTTGAGCGCGGTTCGCGGTTCGAGGTTCTCCAGTTCTAAGCTCGAGTGATTTTTGGGCTGTTCGAGATCGAACTAGAACTCGAGCTTTTTGCTAAAAGCTCGATAGTTCTAGATACGTTCGAGAACGGTTCTAGCACCAAAAAGCAGGGCTTTTTACAGCTACAGTGAGCAGGAGCCATCGCTGGCAGCCTGCCACAAGCTGGTAACCAAGATAAACATCGGGTATCCAAGCAAAGCGCTTTGGTTAGTAACCCGATGTTTATCTTAGTTACGTGCAGGAAGCCCACACTTTCCCGCTCAGCTCGCTCCGCCCCCTCCTGCCCGCGGCATGTACACATACATACACACACACACACACACACAAACACCCCCCCCCCCCGCCCGCTCGCTCGGCTTACCTGCGGTGATGAAGTCCCGCCATCCCGACCTGAGCGCTGTCACTGTCCTCAATGGCCGCCGCTTGTCACATCACCTCTCGCTTCCGACCCGAGACTGACTAGCGGTGACGTCACGGACCTCTCGCGATACTTGATGTGAAGGCGCCGGTCATTGAGCTCAGTGACAGGGGCTGTCGGCAGTGCAGGAGATCAGCGCAGGTAATGTACCTCGCTGACAGCAGCACTTGTCACCCCCCTGCAGTGACCTGGGCTGACCCATTGATGTTAGCTCAGGTCACTGCATTGCTCTCCCAGCCAATGGGGAACATCCTGCTCTTCATTGACTGGGACAGTGTGGATCGTCATGGCAACCCCTTGGATTACACCAGACCTGGATTTGTTTTTCTTTCTAATAAATTGGTTAAAGAGGGAATGTTTTGGGGAGTGTTTTTTCAAATAAAAATGTGTTTGGCGTCTATTTTTTTTTATTACTGACTGGGTTGGTGATGTCGGGTATCTGATAGACGCCTGACCTCACCAACCCCAGGGCTTGATGCCAGGTGACATTACATATCTGGTATTAACCCCATATATTACCCCGTTTGCCACCGCACCAGGGCGCGGGATGAGCTGGGGCGAAGCACCAGGATTGGCGCATCTAATGGATGCGCCACTTCTGGGGCGGCTGCGGCCTGCTATTTTTAGGCTGGGGAGATTCCAATAACCATGGACCTCCCTAGTCTGAGAATATCAGGCCCCAGCTGTCTGCTTTACCTTGGCTGGTGATCCAATTTTGGGGGACCCCTACGTGTTTTTTTTTTTTAATTATTTATTTAATTTAAAATAACAGCGTGGGGTGCCCTCAGTTTTGGATTACCAGCCAAGGTGAGGTTGCCAGCTGTGGTCTGCAGGCTGCAGCCGTCTGCTTTACCCTAGCTGGCTACAAAACTAGGGGGAACCCTACGTCATTTTTTTTTCATTTTTTTGGCTAAATACAAAGCTAAGCACCCCTTAGTGCCACATGAAAGGTACCAAAGGGTGTTCCACTTTTTCTCCATTTTTTTCTCCACTTTTTCTCCACTTTTTCTCCACTTTTTCTCCATTTTTTTCTCCACTTATTCTCCACTTTTTCTCCTCTTATTCTCCACTTTTTCTCCACTTTTTCTCCTTCTATTCTCCACTTTTTCTCCACTTTTTCTCCATTTTTTTCTCCACTTTTTCTCCACTTTTTTCTCCACTTTTTTCTCCACTTTTTTCTCCACTTTTTCTCCACTTTTTTCTCCACTTTTTCTCCTCTTATGCTCCACTTTTTCTCCACTTTTTCTCCACTTTTTCTCCTCTTATGCTCCACTTTTTCTCCACTTTTTCTCCACTTTTTCTCCACTTTTTCTCCACTTTTTCTCCTCTTATGCTCCACTTTTTCTCCACTTTTTCTCCACTTTTTCTCCACTTTTTCTCCACTTTTTCTCCTCTTATGCTCCACTTTTTCTCCACTTTTTCTCCACTTTTTTCTCCACTTTTTCTCCTCTTATGCTCCACTTTTTCTCCACTTTTTCTCCACTTTTTCTCCACTTTTTCTCCTCTTATGCTCCACTTTTTCTCCACTTTTTCTCCACTTTTTTCTCCACTTTTTTCTCCACTTTTTTCTCCACTTTTTCTCCTCTTATGCTCCACTTTTTCTACACTTTTTTCTCCACTTTTTCTCCTCTTATGCTCCACTTTTTCTCCACTTTTTCTCCACTTTTTCTCCACTTTTTCTCCTCTTATGCTCCACTTTTTCTCCACTTTTTCTCCACTTTTTTCTCCACTTTTTCTCCTCTTATGCTCCACTTTTTCTCCACTTTTTCTCCACTTTTTCTCCTCTTATGCTCCACTTTTTCTCCACTTTTTCTCCACTTTTTCTCCTCTTATGCTCCACTTTTTCTCCACTTTTTCTCCACTTTTTCTCCACTTTTTCTCCACTTTTTCTCCTCTTATGCTCCACTTTTTCTCCACTTTTTTCTCCACTTTTTCTCCTCTTATGCTCCACTTTTTCTCCGCTTTTTCTCCACTTTTTCTCCACTTTTTCTCCTCTTATGCTCCACTTTTTCTCCACTTTTTCTCCACTTTTTTCTCCACTTTTTCTCCTCTTGTGCTCCACTTTTTCTCCACTTTTTCTCCTCTTATGCTCCACTTTTTCTCCACTTTTTCTCCACTTTTTCTCCACTTTTTTCTCCACTTTTTCTCCTCTTATGCTCCACTTTTTCTCCACTTTTTCTCCATTTTTTCTCCACTTTTTCTCCACTTTTTCTCCTCTTATGCTCCACTTTTTCTCCACTTTTTTCTCCACTTTTTCTCCTCTTATGCTCCACTTTTTCTCCACTTTTTCTCCACTTTTTCTCCACTTTTTCTCCTCTTATGCTCCACTTTTTCTCCACTTTTTCTCCACTTTTTTCTCCACTTTTCTCTCCACTTTTTCTCCTCTTATGCTCCACTTTTTCTACACTTTTTTCTCCACTTTTTTCTCCACTTTTTCTCCTCTTATGCTCCACTTTTTCTCCACTTTTTCTCCACTTTTTCTCCATTTTTTTCTCCACTTTTTCTCCACTTTTTCTCCACTTTTTTCTCAACTTTTTCTCCTCTTATGCTCCACTTTTTCTCCACTTTTTCTCCTCTTAATCTCCACTTTTTCTCCACTTTCTCTCCACTTTTTCTCCACTTTTTATCCACTTTTTATACACTTTTTTCTCCACTTTTTCTCCACTTTTTTCTCCACTTTTTCTCCTCTTATGCTCCACTTTTTCTCCACTTTTTCTCCACTTTTTCTCCTCTTATGCTCCACTTTTTCTCCACTTTTTCTCCACTTTTTCTCCACTTTTTCTCCTCTTATTCTCCACTTTTTCTCCACTTTTTCTCCACTTTTTCTCCATTTTTTTCTCCACTTTTTCTCCACTTTTTCTCCACTTTTTTCTCCTCTTATGCTCCACTTTTTCTCCACTTTTTCTCCTCTTAATCTCCACTTTTTCTCCACTTTTTCTCCACTTTTTCTCCACTTTTTTCTCCACTTTTTCTCCACTTTTTTCTCCACTTTTTCTCCTCTTATGCTCCACTTTTTCTCCACTTTTTCTCCTCTTATGCTCCACTTTTTCTTCACTTTTTCTCCACTTTTTCTCCTCTTATGCTCCACTTTTTCTCCACTTTTTCTCCACTTTTTTCTCCACTTTTTCTCCTCTTATGCTCCACTTTTTCTCCACTTTTTCTCCACTTTTTCTCCTCTTATGCTCCACTTTTTCTCCACTTTTTCTCCACTTTTTCTCCACTTTTTCTCCTCTTATGCTCCACTTTTTCTCCACTTTTTCTCCACTTTTTTCTCCACTTTTTCTCCTCTTATGCTCCACTTTTTCTCCACTTTTTCTCCACTTTTTCTCCTCTTATGCTCCACTTTTTCTCCACTTTTTCTCCACTTTTTTCTCCACTTTTTCTCCTCTTATGCTCCACTTTTTCTCCACTTTTTCTCCTCTTAATCTCCACTTTTTCTCCACTTTTTCTCCACTTTTTCTCCACTTTTTTCTCCACTTTTTCTCCACTTTTTTCTCCACTTTTTCTCCTCTTATGCTCCACTTTTTCTCCACTTTTTCTCCACTTTTTCTCCACTTTTTCCCCACTTTTTCTCTTCTTATGCTCCACTTTTTCTCCACTTTTTCTCCACTTTTTCTCCACTTTTTTCTCCACTTTTTCTCCACTTTTTCTCCGTTCTTTTTCTATGGTCAGTCTACCCATTAGCTCTGCCATGCATACTGTAGCTCTACACCTACTGCACATGTTACTTTATGATTGACATCTCTTTCGTACCAGAGCTGTCTAAGCCTACTCTGACCCCATATTTGTCATTACTATATTGTCCTTGTACTGTATTATGACATTTGTATCATGTGTTTCATTTCTTGCTGTGTTGCAATTTTTTTGCTGCATCCCAATTGTACCTCTACATTGTTCGAGTTTATGTTATTGTTCTCTCACTCTTATGTGATACTGATTATTGTCATTTTTCATGATTACATGCAGATAAGTCCAATCTGACGAAGGCTCAGGCCGAAACGTCATTTGTAACTTGTTTTGGACAAAAACATATATGCTTATGAAAAACAATTTTTCTTAATACGGACCAATAAAGAGTGATTTTGCATTACTATCCATTGTGACTTACTGACTTAGTCTGGGAGATATAGAGTGCCGAGGTTACTCACTAATTTTATCTATTATTACCTCTGAGCACCTATATACCAGTGAGCAGAGCTTCCTCTACAGTAGTTCTCCTGATTAGGCATGCCCTTACCTCATGAGCAGGGCATTGCAGCTTTGGTAGCAACCATTACGACATGGACTCTGCTGCTGTGGACCCGGGGAGAGTGAGTGCAGATTCATTGCACCCACACTCCTCACATGAAGGGTCCGCACTCCTAGAAAATGGGGGATACGTTCCTTGAGTGTCTCCCCCCCATATTCTAGACGGTCCAGAGTCGTCGTGGGACCCCTTTATTTTTTTTCTTACAATAAATTGGTGAAAGAGGAAATATTTTGGGGACTGTTTTTTCAAATAAATTTCTTTTGTCGATTTTTTGTTTTTGTTAGTACTGACAGTTTATGATGTTGGGTATCTAATAGACGCCATGACATCACAAACTGCTGGGCTTGATCTCAGGTGACTTTACAGCTAGTATCAACCCGATTTATTACCCCGTTTGCCACTGCACCAGGGCACGGGATGAGCTGGGGTGAAGCGCCAGGATTGGCGCATCTAGTGGATGCGCCACGTCTGGGGTGCCTGCGGCCTGCTATTTTTAGGCTGTGAAGGCCCAATAACTATGGACCTTCCCACCCTGAGAATACCAGACCACAGCTGTCCGCTTTACCTTGGCTGGTGATCCAATTTGGGGGGGACCCTACTTTAATTGTGTAATTATTAATATTTATAAAATAATTATAAAAAAGAGCCTGAGGGGACCTCCACATTGGATCCCCAACCACGGTAAAGCTGCCAGCTGTGGTTTTCAGGCTACAGCCGTCTGCTTTACCCTAGCTGGCTATCAAAAATGGGGGGACCCAACATAATTTTTTTTTTTAACTATTTTTTAAATAGAAAAAATTAATGGGCTTCCCTGTATTTTGATTGACAACCAAGGTAACGGCAGGCAGATGGGGGTGGCAACCCATAGCTGTCTGCTTTATCTGCGCTGAGAATCAAAAATACCGCGGAGCGCTACGTCATTTTTTTAAAGATTTATTTTTACAGCACTGTGATGTCCAGCAATCAAAATACAGGGAAGCCCATTTTATTTTAAGTTATTTAAATAAATAATTAAAAAAAATATATATGGGCTCCCGCTGCATTTTTTGTATTGCTAGCTAAGGGTAATCCAAGCAGCTACTGGCTGCTAACCCCCACTGCTTGGTGTTACCTTCACTGGCAATGGAAAATCCAGGGAAGCATTTTTTATTTTTTTTGCCAAAAAGCTACAAAAAAAGGACGTGAGCTTCGCCATATTTTTGTATGCTAGCCAGGTATAGCAGGCAGGTGCTGGAAGAGTTGGATACAGCGCCAGAAGATGGCGTTTCTATGAAAATGCCATTTTCTGAGGTGGCTGCAGACTGCAATTCGCAGCAGTGGGGCCCAGAAAGCTCAGGCCAACCGGTGGTGCGGATTCCAATCCCCAGCTGCCTAGTTGTACCTGGCTGGACACAAAAATGGGGCAAAGCCTACGTCATTTGTTTTCTAATTATTTCATGAAATTCATGAAATAATAAAAAAAGGGCTTCCCTTTATTTTTGGTTCCCAGCCGGGTACAAATAGGCAACTGGGGGTTGGGGGCAGCCGTACCTGCCTGCTGTACCTGGCTAGCATACAAAAATATGGCGAAGCCCACATAATTTTTTCAGGGGGCAAAAAACTTCTGCATACAGTCCTGGATGGAGTATGCTGAGCCTTGTAGTTCTGCAGCTGCTGTCTGTCTGTATGGAGAAGAGCAGACAGCAGCTGCAGAACTACAAGGCTCAGCATACTCCATCCAGGACTGTATGCAGAAGTTTTTTGCCCACCAAAAAAATGACGTGGGCTTCGCCATATTTTTGTATGCTAGCCAGGTACAGCTGGCAGCCACGGGCTGCCTCCAACCCCCAGTTGCCTATTTGTACCCGGCTGGGAACCAAAAATATAGGGAAGCCCGTTTTTTTTAATTATTTCACTTATTTCATGAAATAATTAAAAAACAAATGACGTGGGCTTCGCCCTATTTTTGTGTCCAGCCGGGTACAACTAGGCAGCTGGGGATTGGAATCCGCAGCACAGGTTAGCCCGAGGTTTGTGGGCGCCTCTGCTGCGGATTTCAGTCCGCAGCCGTCCCAGAAAATGGCGCTCTCATAGAAGCGCCATCATCTGGCGCTGTATCCAACTCTTCCAACAGCCCTGGAGCCGGGTGGCTTGTTGGGTAATCATGAGTTAATACTGGCTTTGTTTTACCAGCCAGTATTAAGCCAGAGATTCTTAATGTCAGGCACGTTTGACCCGGCCATTAAGAATCTCCAATAAAGGGTTAAAAAAAAGACACCACACAGAGAAAAAATACTTTAATAGAAATAAATACACAGACACATTAGAGACTCCATCTTTATTACCCCCTGTCAGCCCTCCACGATCCTGCTCTTCTGTCTTCTTTCTTTCTAGTGTAGTAGTAGTGACGATTGTAGTGAGGATGAGATTCACCAGCTCATCACTTGGGGCTGGGGAACCTCCATCCTCACTACAATGCTCACTACAATCGGGAAGCAGCGTACAGCCTTCACTCCGTGAGTGATCAGTGCTGGCTGCTAGCGGTAACGCTGACAGACGCGTTACCATAGCAACGGTGCTCTCGGAGCCGCGGTTAGCGGTGACGTCACCGCTAACTGCGTTGCTATGGCAACGGTGATCTCCGTTAATGACCGGCTGTGTCAGCCGGTCCCTAAAGGAACGGGGAGTCGACCGTGTGCTAGAGCATGTCGCCGGTACACGGCGATACACATACGTGCACCGTGTACCGGAGAGATGCACTTGCAGGTCCTACATGACGTGTCATAGTCATGTGACCAGTCTGTAGCCAATGAGATAATAGCCACGTGACTGGTCACATGGCTATTTTGACGTCACGATAGGTCCTGCTTCTCTGCTGGCAGTGCAGGTCACCGGGAGAATTCAGCGATCATCGGATGGAATAGCGGCAGGAGACAGAGTGCAGAAGGGATCGCGAGGACCGGTAAGTGTTATGGCAATGTGTGTTAACTGTTTGTGTACATTTATAATGCATTTTTATGTGTTTGTGATTGCCTCCCATTATAGCCTATACGTTCGAGTTCGGTTCGTCGAACGTTCGACGAGCCGAACTCGAACGGGACCCCCGTTCGGCGAACCGGCCTCGAGCCGAACCGGGACCAGTTCGCTCATCTCTACCCACAACACTTCCAGCTCTGCTACATTACTGAAAAGGCACAGTGCAGGATATGGAACATGACTGCTCGCTGTGAGGTTCTGGCACAGACTGAATAAGTTATGCGATCAGCAGTGACATCACTCAGTTATGTGCATTCACAGCTGCAGGTTCCTACGGCCCTCCTCCTGTGACCGCAGGTAACCCGACCTCAGGTGACCTCAATGAACTCTCACTGAGTTTATAGACCTGTATCTCGTGGCAGAAAACTGTAGGGTTTTCTGACAAGATATGCAGATTTGGTGCTAAAATTTTTACACCATATTCCTGCATCCAATGAAAAAAATGTATCACTTCCATATGCGGTATGATGCCATAGTAATGCAATTTTTATTTTTGCCAAGAGGTGTAGATTGAGTTCAGGAAGATGAGGTAAAAATATCAGCAGCTATTCTGCATCTCTTGATAAAAAAAATGCACAGAAAGGATTTTGATGCCATGTCGGTGCAGTTTTCCTCCAGGAGATGCAAAATTTGATGCTGAAATTTCTGCATCATATTTCAGCGACAAATTTGTACCTCCAGGCCTGAAAGGCATAAAAATCGTTATTTTGCATTTTTTACCAATAGATGCAGGTTTGGTGTTGACATTTTTACACCATACTCCTGAACCCAATCTACACCTCCTGGCAAAAAAATCGCATCACTACAGCATCATACCACATGCAGTAGTGATGCGTTTTTTTGCCAGGAGGTATAGATTGGATACAGAAATACGGTGTGAAAATGTTAGCACCAAATCTGCATCTCTTGGCAAAAAAACATAGTTTTCTGCCAGGAGATGCAGGTCTGTGAACTCAGTGAGAGTTCATTGAGGTCCCCTGAGATCAGCTTACCTGCACTCTCATGTGGAGGGCCATGGGAACCTCTAGCTGTGACCACAAATAACCTGAGTGATGTCACCGCTGATCGTGCTTGGTCTCTCCCTGAAGAACACAGCAGGCAGTCAAGCTCTATGGCACTCGCTTTGATTTCAAATGTAGCACAACTAGAAACATCATGGGACCTCATAGTGTGGATTACACTGGACCTCAATGTTTTGGAAGTAAATAAATTGGTGAAAGAGGGTTTTTTATATTTTTTTAAAATAAAAGATTTTTTCGGTGTTTGTATTTATTTCTTTTTTCTTATAGGATTAGTGGTGGGGGAGTTCTCATAGACCCGCCGTATCACTAATCCAAAGCTTAGTGGCAGCTCTGGGCTGACATTAACCCCATATATTACCCCGATTGGCAGCGCAACAGGGCAATCAGGAAGAGTCAGGTAAAGTGACGGGACTATCGCACCTAAAGGATGCGATAATCCCGGATGGCTGCAGGCTGCTATTTTTAGGCTACAGGGCACCTAATAAGCTTGGGTCTCCCCAGCCTGAGAATAACAGCTCCCCAGCTGTCTGGCTTTATATTCCATGGGTATCAAAATTGGAATTGGGGGAAACCGCACACCGATTTTTTAAACTATTTATTTACTTATATAAATAATAGTAATAAAAAATGCCCCATGTGGTTCCTCTTGTTTTGATACACAGTCAAGAGAAGTGCACAGCTGAAGACTGCAGCCTGCAGCCATGGCTTTATCTGTGCTGGTATCAATACAAGGATGGAACCTACTTCAATTGCTTTATTTATTTATTTTCTTATCACCAGTTTAAAGACACAGAGCGCGTGTGTGATTCCAAGCAATCACAGATGCTGTCTCAGAGGGTGTAGGTGTGGTCAAACGGCAGCCAATCAGAGATGACAGTGGAAGCGGAAAGCAGAGGATTTTCCTTAGTGATAACTGTCAAACCCAGAAGTAGCACTGCAGCCGTGGGGATGCAGTAAGTAAATACTGCTTTAACCCTTTTTCTATTTTTTTTTTTACAGCGGCTAATGACAGCCATGCCAATAATTGACATGGCCATGGTGGGCAGGGAGAGTATGGGTTTTGCTTTCCGATCATTTACCGGAAATTGGCATTATCGACGACTTTTGAGGTAACTGCTTGTATGTCCGATCCCGATCTCGCCAAAGATCGTAAACATTTTCCAATCTTTACCAATCAGGATTACTTATCTCTATTGTTGAGCTCCTTATTGAAACCCTTGAAAGAGGCTACAACATTTGTCAGTAAGGAGAACTGTGGAATCAGCAATGTCATCTAACTCATATTGTGCATATGTATTGAAAAACTAAAAAATCCTGAATAGAAAAAGGATTGAGGAAAAGCAGCAACTTCCACAGATTCATATTGCATCCCTATTTTTGTTGGAGAACCACAAGGATCATTATACATGCTGCAGGATGTGGAGGAGGGACTGTAAGAGTAGGAATTGAAATAACAAATGGCTGGGGAGGGTTGTCAAAGGCAAGGGAGGAGGCTGACAGAGTGAAAAGGACAATGATGAGGCTAGCCATGACAACCAATTGTCACAGCTGGTTGATGAAGCTGAAGCTAAAAGGGATCTTGGTCATTCTCTTGGTCATGCTGGCGAACATGGCAAGCTGTATGGTGGAATGCTTATTATGAGAAAGCAAATGGATGACTATTGGATGGCTATGCTTTTAAACTTCTTTCAAAGCATATTAGGGATTTTTCCAGTTTTTGGAAGGGAATCAAAATTGGCTTACTACCAGGATAAGCTGTGTTACTTGTCACCTGCATCAGTGATGAGGAGACCCTACAGACCTAATACTCCATTGCCTATGCAAGCATGATGGCTAGAACAAGTAGCTGAGACAGCAAAATATACAGTATATATGCCAGCCTGATACACTTCAGCAAACAGAATAGCATCCGCTAAATAGCAAGAACTAGTCATACAAAGTCTGTGTCCTTTCTCAGGCAGATACCCTAAGCCCCAATCCCATTGACTTCTGAGTATGCAGATTGGACCAGTTTCAGGAAATTAACCAGTTTACTATGGATGCACTGTCATGTACAGCCTCCAGTGTACTACTAGAGATAATGCTACAAAATGTTAGGATTCCCAATGTTTCAATCCCCCACATGTTTGTACTTTGAATGGAAAATCTCTGCCTCTCTGCCATGTGGAAAAACCCTGATATTATAAATTGCAATGATAGTTAAGTCCCAAAGTTAGCATTAACTCGCAGGAGAACTAGCTGTAAGAAATATTGAAATTAAATTTCACACATTTTTTAATTAAAATATTATTATTGAACATTTGGTAAGTTGATTATATTTCTGAAACTGGTTCCCATCTTCTCATGAATGAATTTCCATGTCTGAAATACACAGATGTCCTGAACCTCACTAATTTATTGATTCATACATTGTGAAAAGATCATCAACAATTATGAATCATGTTATGAACTACTGTAACATATTTGTATGTTAAGCCAAGCAGAGCATATCGGACATTTCTCTGAACAAGTCTGTTTATCACTGCTTGAGAGTTGCTTTGATCACTGATGCGTAACAATAAAAATGGGTTGAATTTTTCTAGGCGATTATACATAAAAAGCATTAAGCTACAATAATCTTAAATATATATTATGCTATTCAATACTTAAATATATCTTGTTTACTTTATGCACAACAACAGATTTTTTACTGTACGTGCGATTCCTGTTTGAGTTTTTAACCCAAATAAAGCTTGTTGAAAGGCTGCAGGGTGGCCAATTAGCAAGCTTTTCTGATGTGGGCACGTCCGGCCCCATCCCAGCCATGTCAAATATTGACATGACTGAGATTTGTCAGAGAAATCGTTGTTAAAAAAAAGTAAACAAAATGCTTAAAGAAGGGCATACTTACCAGTCTCCATGGTGTGGTTGTAAAACTGCTTCCTGTCTGCTCATTACATCTCATACATATTCACTGCTTTCCCCGCTGACCGTCTGTGACAGCGTCTGTGATTGGCAACAGTTAGACTGGCTTTGTACAGGCGCCTCTGATTGGTTGCCCTCACAGAAGCTGTCTGCCCTAATAAAGTGTAAAAATAAATAAAAAAGACTTAGGGTGCCCCATATAGAGATACCCAGTGAAAATAAAGCAGATGGCTACAGGCTATAGCCTCCAGCCATGCACGATATATTGGCTATGTATCGAAATAAGAGGGACCCCATGCAGCTTTTTTTAACTATTTAAATAAATAAATTAAAAAGCCATGATGTGGTCCCACTCAATTTCGATATGCATTCAAGATAAAGCTGACATCTGGGGGCTGATATTGTCAGCCTGGGAGGGATATGGTAACTGGTCCCTCCCTAGACTAAAAATAACAGCTCGCAGCCACCCAGAATTGTTTCATCTATTAGATGCAACAATTCTGGCATATTTCCCAGCTCATCCTGATTGCCATGGTGCGTTGACAATCAAGGTAATATAAGGGGTTACTGACAGCTTGATTTGTCAGCTGCCATCAAGCCTTGATTAAGTAATGGGTAGGGGTCCAATGGAACCCCTTTACTAATCCTGTAAGTCAAAAGAAATAAACACATGAACATGTTACCGCAGCTGTGACTGACCTGAGGTTACCTTATTGAACTCAGTAACCTCACCTTAGATGAAGTTATTGAACTCAATTCCAGATAATCAAATAAGGCAATGCATGAACATTAAGTATTTGGTTGCAGATATTATTGCACAAAACCTGCATCTCCTGGCAAAAAAACACATAGAAATAGCATCAAAACCCGATCGGGTTTAGATGCGTTTTTTTTCTAGAAGATGCAAATTTGGTACAGGAATTTGGTGTATAAATTTTGGCACCAAATCTGTATCTCTGAGCAAAAATTTGCAGTTTAGCTGTGGTTTCGCGCCAGGAGATGCAGATTTGGTACAGGAATATATGCACCAGATTTATGCACCAAATTTGCTTCTCCTGGCAGAAAACCATACTGAAACAGCATCAAAACCTCAGTTTTTGTGAGATTTTCTTCCAGGAGATGCAGATTTGGTGCTGGAATTTATAAACCATATTTCGGCACCAAATCTGCATCTTCTAGCAAAAAAAACATCAAAATCGCATCAAAACCGCATCGCGTTAAGATGCTCTTTTTGTCAAAGGATGCAGATTTGGCGCAGGAATTTGGTGTATAAATTCCAGCAACAAATCTGCATCTCTGGGCAAAAAAGTAGTTTTCTACAAGGAGATGCAGTTCTCATTGAACTCAATGAGTTAACCTGAGGTACGATTACCTGCAGTCATAGGTGGGGTACAGTGGAAACCTCCAGCTGTGACCGCAGATAAACTCAGGGATGTCCCCGCTCACAGCTGCAGCTCAGTAAGTGTCTGTCTGGACCTGCAGGCAGTGGATGGTCATGTTCTCTAAAGCGGGCTTTACACGCTACAATATATCTTACGATGTGTCGGCGGGGTCACGCACATCAGGCATCATAAGTTATATTGTAACGTATGACAGCTACGTGCGATTGCGATTGAAAGTTAAAACGTTCATCGCATACATGTCGTTCAATTCCTAAAAATTGAACGTGAGGTTGTTCAATGTTCCTGAGGTAGCACACATCGCTGTGTGTGACACCCCGGGAACGATGAATAGATCTTACCTGCGTCACGCGGCTCCCTCCGGCAATGCGGAAGGAATTGGCCGGCTTCTATTGGCCGGCTCTCGCCTGACGTCACTGTCACGCCGAACATCCCTCCCACTCCAGGAAGTGGATGTTCGTCTCCCACATCGAGGTCGTATGGAATGGTAAGTACGTGTGACGGGAAAAAATCGTTTGTGCCACACGTTCAACAAATTGAATGTGCCACACATACGATGGGGGCGGTTACGGTAGCATACGATATCGTATGCTTAATCGTAACGTGTAAAGCAGGCTTTATGTGCCCACATGTTGCAACTTCAGTATGTAGCAATTCTGGGATTGTCGTGGGACTTTGTATGGAGTATGCTGGATCTGCAAGGGTGTTTTTAGGGTCAATAAAAAGATGAAAGCAAGTGTGTGTATTTTATTTCAAATAAAGGAATTTTTTGGTGTCTATGTTTTATATTTTTTCCCATACAGGATTACTAATGGAGGGTGTCCTAGACCCCTACCCATTACTATTACTGGGGTTTAGTGGCAGCTGTGAGCTGTCATGGACCCCCTATATTACCCAGATTGCCACCACATCAGGGCAATAGGGATGAGCCAGGAGGGAGGGGGGATGGGAGGATATCCATTGCTCCTCCCATCCTGATAATACCAGCCCCCACCTGACTGCTTTATCATGGCTTGATATAAAGAATGGGGAAGACCCTATTTCTTTCCCCCATCTATTTTCATATGCAGCCACGATTCTGCTCCCTCACAGGTGGCCTGCAACTGTTATTTTACCTGCGCTGGCTATCAAAATAGGGAGGGAGCCTAAGTAATTTTTTTTTTAAATAATTTATTTAGTTTTACACTACTATATGGCAAACTACTGCAACCAATTGCAGATGTGGACACAGGGTGGGGGGCGCGTTTAGCAGTCTGAAATCAATCAAAGATACTGGCACATAGGGTGAGCGGGGGGAAGCAGTGAATATTAATGAACCTTAATAAGAGAGCCTAGAAGAATGTCTGACTGCAGTGTAATCCTCTTGAAAACACCAGGAATTAGAGTATATATAACTATCATGCTCTTACTACCATTTAACTTCCTTTTCAGCCCACTAGTGCTTACTACTGCAATTTTACAGCCCAACCAATTAACTTGTATGGGGTTCATTGTTTTAGGTCAAGTTCGGCATCAAATTTGGTTGCCAAACCCAATTTTTTGTTTAGTTAATGCTAGTCTGGCGAACGCGAATATTCATGGGTCCACTCATCACTACTCATTAGGATCGGCCATGAATTGTTGAATGGTAGCAGTCCAACCCCTTGAACTACTGTTAATCAGCAGAACCTTTATCCTTTTTGCCTTCCTTTACATGCAGTATCATATTGCTTTAACTAAAACATACTAAGGCCACTTTCACATGTCCGTGCATTTATCGTACTTGTGTGACTGTCTGTGAGGCAGGTCATGTTTGTCCATGTGTCTGTGTGTATGTTGTCCGTCTGTTGTTCGTATGCTATCCGTGTGTCATCTGGATAGCACATGAACAGCATGAACTTGTATACTCTGCTGTTACTTCTACAACTGGTCAGTGCAGTGTATATGCATAAGCATAATAAGCGGCACCCAGAAGCAACAACAGCACCAGAGACAGGTAGTATATATATATATATATATATATATATATATATATATATATTTATTTTTTTAAGGGATGGGTGTTTTCCCTGATGTCACACGAATCACAACAGTTTTTCTGATGTCACACGCTTTTCTGCCAGCACACCCGTGCTTCCGGCAGAAAAGCATGTGGATACATGGTCCTTGTGAAAACACAGACGTGTGAACAACCTATTGAATTTAATAGGTCTACATATGTCTTTATTAAAAAATTACCAAGACAATTAGATCTCATGATAATACCTTAACCCCATAAGGACATTAATAAGAAACCATAGAAATATAGGGGTAATTGACAGTGTAAATAGAAGGTAATTGATGGGTAAATAAACATTCCATATAGGTTTCTTTTAAGCTGCTTTTTATTATAGAAAATGTGCATAAATACAGCCAGAAAAAATTGGCAGATAGATTAAAAACCCAAATGATTACAACATGTAAAAATACCAGTAAAAAGAGGTTTGGAGGAGGAAAAGAAGTCCCAGTTGGGGAATAGCATACCTTTGGATAAAAAACATAGGATCATAATGCAAGATAATAAGGATTACAGTCCTAACAGTTAGGCTATGTGCGCACTTTGCGTCGAGGCAGTTGCACTTCTGGCAGAAATTGTCTTTGTCAAATTTGGTTTTGACCACAAAAACGCTATACATACGCTTGCGTTTTTACCACGTTTTAACTGCGTTTTTATCGCGTTTTATATGCTTTTTCACTGCTTAAAATCAGATGCGTTTTGACTACAAATACAATTCTAAATAAAGTTTAAACATACAAACACTATAAAAAAAGGAAAAAAATAATAACAAATATCAATATTAAAATCATACAAAAAATGGCTTATTTTATTAAAATTATAACTTTGTGCAAATATTTATGCATAAAATTACATTTATTTAATTATTTTCATACATTTAATTGTCGAACTGTGTGTGTGTGTGTGTGTGTGTGTAAAGGGACATATCATGCCATTAATATTTTGTCAAAAACGCATGCATTTAATTGGTCCAAAAAGCATGTTTTCTGCATCAAAAAAGCATGTAAAGCGCAAGAATTTTGAAGTAGATTGCGTTTTGCAAATTCTCATTGACTCCAATGTTAGCAAAACACTGCCAAAATGGCAAAAATAATTGACATGCTGCTTCTTTAAATGCCAGAGTTTTTGCCAAAATTTCTGCAACTGAAACGCTGCGTTTTTAACAGCAGAGTGCACACAACAAATCCCTATTTCCCATAGCCTTTGCTTGAAAATCAAAATGCATGCATTTTGGCATTAAAACGCTGCAGTTGAAAACACTGCAGAAACGCAGGTAAAAACGCTAAGTGCGCACATAGCCTTAAACTCCTATATAACACATAGAAGACAGGGTGGGTCACACAAGGTCACTTGTTTATCCACCATAAACTCCATAAGCATGTGCTGTCAGATAAATAATATACAGGGTTAAAGTGGCTTGGTGGTAAAGTGAAACCCGGAGACCTACCTGCTGTCACAGAGCCAAGAGGTATGCCAGACTTGACAATTGGGACAGGTCTGACACGTGTTTTGCTGAGGCTGTTTCAAAAGACCATATGGCCACAACAGTGAAAGGATGGGCATATATAGCATAATGAAATTTGTCTCCGATACATGTGGAAACAAACATCACACATGCCAGAAACATGGACGTATGAAGGAGGCCTAAAAAAGCTTACTTAGAAAACAACTTAATTCCTACTAAACATTATTTTACAATGTTTGATAATTGGGAAATTTTTCATCATTCTCATGTGATGCCAACAATAACCATACCTCCATTAAAAAGCAAAATGCTCTTTTACTGGGTAATTGGATAGTTTATATCAGCATAACAATAAATTTTGTTGGCAACACATTACCCAGTGTAAACACGGAATGTATTGCCAACAACATGATGCAATAGTAGATTAGTTTGTTTGCGGGTTCTAAATGTTTTCTCTAAATAGAACTCCACAGTTGTTGTCCACTGTTATAACAGTGGTAGCTAGAGTTGATCGAATCCGCCAAAATCCGGGATTGGCAAATCACTGCCGAGTTGAAAAAAAAATCGGATCCACTCCGGATTCCGGTGCCCATATAAGTCTATGGGGACCAGAATCCGGAGATTAAAACATTTGTGGAGAGGATAAGGGAGTAGGAGCGTGCACGGTGTACTCACCCGAGGCTGTGTCATGGCAGAAAACTCCTTCCGGGTCACGCTTTTCCCTTCCGGAGACGACAATTCAATATTCATTGTTTTGCCCGCCCACTGTCGCGTGTAATTGGTTGCAGTTAGACACGCCCCCACCCTGATTTGGCAGTGTAGCAGCTGACTGCAACCAATAACAGGCTGCAAGTCGACCGGTGGGTGGGGAAAGCAGTGCAAGTGTCTGCGGGTCAGTATGGTGAACATGCATGTGTTTCAGAAAAACATGCACTTTCCTGTCAGAAGTGTGTGGCTGTGCCGGTAATGCGCTATCAGCCTCGTACAAGTCTGACATGACATCAGCCCCCCCAGCCTGCTCTCTCTGAGCATAAGCGTGCATGTACACAGAAACACATGCACGCTCCTGTCAGAAGTGTGTGCGGCTGTGCTGGTGATGCATTTTTTTTTTTATTTAAATACATTTAAAAAAAAAAACGATGTGCGGTCCCCTCTAATTTTTATATCCAGCCAAGATAAAGCCGCCTGGGTGCTGGTATTCTCAGCCCGCAGCCGCCCGGTATTGCTGAATCTATTAAATGTGACAATCCTGGTGCTTTACCAGCTCTTCTCGATTGGCCTGGAGCTTTGGCAATCAGGGTAATAAGGGGTTAATAGCACTGCACAGCTGCTACTAAACCCGAGATTAGTGATAGCACAGGCGTCTATGAGATACCTGCATCACACTAGCCTGTAAATGACAATAAATAAACACAGACACAGAGAAAAATCCTTTATTTGGAATAAAGTACAAAACACACACCCTCCTTCACCTCTTTATTAACCCCAAACACCCTGCAGCTCTGGCATAATTCCCACGAGGTCCCACACTGCTTCAGCTCTGCTACATAACACAGCCAGCAGCCCTAGAGCACGACCGCTGGCTGTGCAGACAATGGCTGAGCAGCGATGACTGCAGACAGACACTGTCACAGGCTGGTGGCACATCTGCCTGCAACCAATCACAGACGAGAGGACAGCCGGTGGGCGGGGGAAAACATGGAAAGCTGTGTGTATACAATGTGTAGGAAGGTGTATAGAGATATGCATGTTGGTCTTGACTATGAGCAAAAGGCACACCTGTAACGATGACATCTGACCACTAGATGTCAGCGACACTCACTGTTCTAAATTTTATTAAGTTTTAACAAAACAATACTTGAATAATTGTGAATACTGTGATGTTAATAATAGCCGAACTGTGCACTGAAAATGAGATTTTGCTGCTTGATTTGTAAAATACTTTTATTGCATCATTGCTCTGTCAGTCAAGTCGAGGATGAATAAAGTTTTGTTGTGAATAGAAGTCGATTGGTAGCCACGGAGACAAAACTGGGACGAGCAGTGTTTTTGTGTGTGCTCCTGTGACTGGTGACGTCTGGGACAATATTCCTCAATTTCGTTTGGGTGAAGAATGTGAAAAAAGAAAACCAACAACAGGAGATCATTGAAAAGAGCCGGCCAGTTTGTGAAGTATGACACGGCGCCCGAGGAAGGGTAAAGCACTTCATATCCAAAACAAGGAGGAGGTACTTCATGTTATTCATTCTATTTTAAAATTCTCCTTGACCGGTCCAACGAGTTTAGCTAGGATTAGATAGGTATTTAGACCAACCTAAATAACTGATCTCTATGGGACGGTGTCAGTGAGGCGAACTGTATTCATCTTCCCGACTGTTGATACCGCGGTTCAAAGTTCAGAAAGGCCACAGTCCGTAGTGACATTCCCCAAGGCACCCTCCTGCTTGGACTGGATTTTCCCGCAGAGCATGTTAATCAAATGAGATTGTGAATATTTGTATTTCATGTAGATGGGAATTTAATATGGTCATTTATTTTATGTTATTCTTGTTGGTAAACTTGGGTTGAATTCTGCTTATCTGTACAGCTGAGTTTGGTCATATTGGGATCCCGGGGAGTTTATTGATCGGGAATAGGGATAAGATTGTGAACCAGGAGAAAAGACACATATTAAAGCTTCCCATTTGGAACTAATCCTGTGTAGATCCAGACATATTTAGGGGAGGGGGGGTCGCATTATTGGCCCCAGGGAAGACATCACTTTTCAGAGACCAAGAATATGTGGCTGTTCTCCTGGTAAGGAAATTAGAAACTTAGTTCTCTTGTATGAGTTGTTTGATATTCAATGCTTATGTTATTAGTTCCTTTTCCTTCCCCATACAAACAGGGGCAAGTTTGGTAATACATTTTTTTATTGTTTTATCATCGTTTCCGGAAAACTCATATGTCCTGTCAGTGGCATCACTATATCATAGCGGAACCTCTTACAGATGCACAGTACAGGAAGTGAATGCGCGACTCGGAAGCAGTGTGCTGCCATGACACCGAGTATCGGTAAGTATGAAACTCTGTTTATTTCTGTTTTTCTTTATTGTTCAATTATTTGCCCCAGTGCTGAATCTGGATTGTGCACCCGGAATTCTGGATCCGGGTCCGGCACCCAGAAATCTTTGAAACCGCACGGATCCAGACTTTTACAGTTTAGATCCGCTCAACCCTAGTGGTAACCAAATAGAAACAGACTATAAAAGCTTAAATAGGAAGATAGCATACCATAAATGATTTAGGTGCTCTAACTCCTTTGCTTCTGATTTCCATAGATTAGAAGCAGCCCTGGCCTTCACTCTGCTTCTTCATTCCCTGTATAAATGATAACTGCATCTATTATTACAAATTAGGATTTTAACAGTCCGAATGGCACATTAATAAAGATATAATGGGGTAAGGGATGATCTATTAAAGAAAAGTAATACCATAATGAAAGGTGGATGAGACGATAGAGAAGATCTTCATCATACTTATTGTAATATCCCTTCTTCGAAATAGAAAAAGGTAAATGGGCACAGAGGGATTCATTCTAATCTTTAACATGAACATAGGGAATAGAACAATAGGATAGCTAAAGACCTATTGTTTTGCTTCAATCTATGAAAATATTGTTATTTCTTGTGAAATTGTAGTTAATGAATGGTATAAGTAAAAATAATTAGTATGACAAAAGGTATGTCGTTGTTTTTATTTTTACCTTCTACGGTCCATGAAAATGACAAGACACACTTGTCATTGTGTAATAAATTTATTGAACATGTAAGGATTTATAGAACAAAAAAAAAATCTATTAATATTTTTTATATATATATATATATATATATATATATATATATATATATATATATATATACAGAAATATTCATTCTACCACCATTAGGAACCTTTTTCTGGAATAGACAAGCAATTTGTGTCTTACAAGCTGTAAACCATGGGTACCCAGAGGTACAGTATGCCCCAACAGTGTAAAGGCCGCCTTACACGCAACGACATCGATAACACGATGTCGTTGGGGTCACGGAATTCGTGACGCACATCCGGCCATGTTAGCAACGTCATTGCGTGTGACACGTACGAGCAACCACTAACGAGCAAAAATACTCACCTTATCGTTGCTCGTTGACACGTTGTCCAGTTCCCAAATATTGTTGTTGCTACAGGTACGATGTTGTTCGTCGTTACTTTGGCAGCACACATCGCTATGTGTGACACCGCAGGAACGAGAAACCTCACCTTACCTGCGGCCGCCGGCAATGAGGAAGGAAGGAGCTGGGCGAGATGTTCGTCCTGCTCATCTCGCCCCCTCCACTTCTATTGGGCGGCCGCTTAGTGACGTCGCTGTGACGCCGAATGAACCGCCCCCTTAGAAAGGAGGCAGTTTGCCGGTCACAGCGACGTTGCTAGGAAGATAAGTAGTATGACGCGTCCGAGCAATGTTGTGCGCCACGGGCAGCGATTTGCCCATGACGCACAACCGATGGGGGCGGGTACGCACGCTAGCGATCTCGCTAGCAAGATCGCAGCGTGTAAAGTGGCCTTAAGGGTATCTATGAGTGCACAATATAACCTTTTGCATGAGTCTTTAACCTGTCATACTCAGCTTATATTGAATAATGGGGTTGTCAACTGTACGGACAACCCTTTCTCAATCCGTATGTTTTCCAATTTAAAATAATAACATTTATACACACTTTTGGTGCCATAGCCTTTCCACCTGTCTCAGCACGGTCACTCCAGGGATAAAGTAACTGTGTTACATCACACAATCACTGCAATCAATCAGTGGCCGTTTCACTTTTACCGCCTTTGGACAAATCTCTTACACCCAGAAGAAGAGAGCGCTGCAGCTTTCTCTTCCCCCAGATGTATGTGATATATCCAAAAGATGAGTGAGTGAAGGGGCCGCTGATTGGCTGCCGATATTGCATGACGTATTCTGGGAGAGGCAGTGCCAATACTGCTGTGATGGTGCCAACACTGGAGGTAAGTGTAGATCACTATTTTAAATGAGGGAATCCAATGGATTGTTAAATGTTTGTCTGAGTAGTGGACAACTACTTTAAACGTATTGCATAATTACTAGGGTTGCTACTTTATTTTTTAGCTTTAATTTTTGGAAATATAAGATTTAATTTACATTTAATTAACCTCTTCATGCTCAGCATCCTAAAATTACATTGTAAGATGCTGGTCACTTCTTTGCGTTGATATTGTGCAGGCACATTTACTGACTAGAGATGGCCAAACCCTTCTATGTTCGTGTTCGGGAGACTCACCTGAACTTTTATAAAGTTAGAATTTGGGTTCTGAGATAATGTGAACTTGCATCCGAACCCCAAACTTGGACTTTACAGTTATGGGATTGGGTGGGGGGTCTGTAAAATAAAGAATATAGTTAATAATAAACATTGTCATTATACTTACCACTCCCGCGACGCATCCTGCAGACCCGCTTCACCGCTGTCTCCCGGCTGCTTCTGCTTCCGGGTCCGATCATTAACCCCTTCATGACCGCGGGCAGTAAAGTTACGTCCTATTTTTACGTGACTTAATAACCAGGGACGTAACTTTACTACCTAAAATTTATTTGATTGCCATGGCCATAGCAACGGCTTTCTAATGATGTCCCCTGATGTTTCTTACAGCAGGAGATATTTGCATCGCCACCCCCATCGACAATCGTGATTGGCTGTTCAAATCTGAACCGCCAACCACATCAATCGCGCTGTTTTCAGCTAAAACAATGCCTCAAGCAATGCGATCCTGTGAAATCCTGCTATGAGTTGCTGCAGGAGCTGCAGCAGATCATAGCTGGAGATCAAACATGGCGCCCTCCCAGCCCCTGCAGCACTGATTGGAGCGATTGTGCTATGATGCGCAATCGCTCCAATCAGTGTGCAGTGGACGGTCTGATCTGGAGGTGACCACCCTCCCCAGGCTTGTGTTGGCCTGGAAAGCCCTCCCCCAGCATGTCTGCTCCGTACACCGGCTGGTACTTGTAGTATCACATCGCCGCTGCCTCCGACGCTGCCACTGCTTTCTGATTGCCGCTCCTGCTCCCCTTGTGAGTATTGCATGCTCCCGTGATGCCCCTGCGTGCTTCCATGATGCCCCTGTGCATTCCTGTGATGCCCCTGCTCCCTGCCGATGTGTTCCCCTGCCAATGTGCCCCCTCCTGCGATCTCTATTCTGCTCCCATTCTTCTGCCTCTGCTTCTCTGGTCTCCCCCTCCCCCCTCTCCATCTGCTGTTCTTCCGATGTCCCGTACCTGCTGATACCAGGTCAGTCAAAATCGTCATTGGTCCGATCACATCTGCCTCCATCGCTGGGTCCTTCCTGGGTCCTCACACATAAGTTGTCCAACTTCTTGCCTGCTGCTCCTGTAATAAGCTGCCCATCTTGATGCCTTCTATTCCTCCTGCAGTTCCTCTGGACAGTGATCCTCCTGCTAATCCTCTGGGTCCTGTGAGTATAACTTTTTTTTTTCTTCCTGTAGCCCCTTTCCGTTTTCACACCTTATCCGTCTGTGTGTCCCGCTGAGCGCTGATCAGTGATGCACATAACGTATCTGCATCCGTACTCAATTTTCGGCGGGCCTTTTTTTTGTCCGTATCTTGCATCATTTTTTTGCACCTCATCCGTGTGTGCGTCCTGCAGTGGCCGAGCGCTGATCAGTAATGCACATAACAGATCGGCATTCGTGCTCAATTTTCGGTGTGACTTTTTTTTTCTTCATACCTGCAGTGGCCGATCAGTGATGCACATCACTGCTCGGCATCTGTGCGTTTGAAAAGTCATATGGCGCGCCTCCTCTTCCAAGCCCCACCGTGCACCCAAACAGTTGAATTCCACCACATATGAGATATCTGCGTACTCAGGAGAAATTGCACAATAAATTTTATGGTCTATTTTTTCCTGTCACCCTTGTAAAAAAAAGCTACGTGGTTGAAGCAAACATTTTGTGGAAAAAAAAAAAAAGATTTTCACAGCCCAACGTTATCAACTTCTGTGAAGCCCCTGGGGGTATAAGGGGCTCAACCAACATCTAGTTAAATTCCTTGAGTTGTTTAGTTCTAAAATGAGGCCACTTGTGGGGGAGCTCCACTGTTTAGGCACCATAGGGGGTTTCCAAACATGACACGGCGTTCCCTAATGATTCCAACAAATTTTGCTGTCAAATGGTGCTCCTTGTCTTCTGAGCCCCGCCATGTGCCCAAACAATTACTTTCCACCACATATGAGGAATCTGCATACTCAGGAGAAATTGCACAATATGTTTTATGGAGCATTTTTTCCTGATAGCTTTATGCAAGAAAAGCTACCTGGTTCAATTAACAGTTTTGCGGTAAAAAAATATATATATATTTTCACGGTTCAATGTTATTAACTTCTGTGACCCCCCCCGGGGGTTCAAAGTGCTCACCAAACATCTAGATAAATTTCTTGAGGTGTCTAGTTTCCAAAATGGGGTCACTTGTGGGGGAGCTCTAAGGTTTAGGAACTTCAAAGGGTCTCCAAACCTGACATGGCATCAGCTAATGAGTCCAGCTAATTTTGCGGTCAAAAATTCGAATGGCGCTCCTTCCCTTCAGAGCCCTGCTGTGCGCCCAAACAATTGATTTTTACTACATATGGGGTATTGTCGCATTCAGGAGAAAATGCACCATAAATTTTATGGTGCATTTTTTCGTGATACCCTTGTGAAAAAAAAACTGACTGGTTGAAGCAACAGTTTTGTGGTAAAACAAATATATATATTTTCACTGTTCAACGTTATCATCTTCTGTGAAGCCGCCAGTGATTCAAAGTGCTCATCAAACATCTAAAAAAACTTCTTTGATGGTTCTAATTTCCAAAATGGGGTCCCTTGTGGGGGAGCTCCATTGTTTAGGCATCTCAGGGGGTCTTGAAACCCAACATGGCGTCCACTAATGACTCCAGCAAATTTCGCAATCAAAAATTCAAATGGCGCTTCTTCCCTTCTGAGCCCTGCTTTGCACCCAAACAATTGATTTTTAGCACATATGAGGTATCAGCATATTGCACAATAAATTGAATGGTGCATTTTCTCTTTTCTCCCTTGTGAAAATGCAAAATCTTATGGCTAAAGTAACATTTTTGTGTAAAAAAGTAAAATTTTCATTTTTTCCTTCCACATTGCTTTGGTTCCTGTGAAGCACCTAAAGGGTTAATAAACTTCTTGGATGTGGTTTTAAGCAGTGTGAAGGGTGCAGTTTTTAGAATGTTGTCCTTTTTGGGTATTTTCTGTCACCTAGGCTTCTCAAAGTCACTTCAAATGCAATGTGGTCCCTAAAATAAATGGTTTTGTCAATTTTGTTGAAAAAATGAGAAATTGCTTATGAACTTTGACCCCTTCTAACTTCCTAATAAAAAAAAAAATCGTTTCGAAAATTGCACTGTAGTAAAGTAGACATGTGGGAAATGTTATTTAGCAACTATTTTGTGTGACATATCTCTCGGATTTATGGGCATAAAATTAAAAAGTTTGAAAATTGCAAAATTTTCGTCAAATTTCCAAAATTTTCACAAATAAATGCAAAAAATATCAGCCTAATTTTACCACTATCATGAAATACAATATGTCGTGAAAAAACAATGTCAGAATCGCCAGGATCTGTTGATATGTTCCAGATAACCTGTCAAAGTGACACTGGTGAGAATTGCAAAAAATGGCTCTGTCATTAGAGTGTTTTAGTGGCCGCAGGTGAAGGGGTTAAATTCACTGCACTGCTCGTCACTGTGCAGTCTTCGGCTGTTTTCGGCCATGTTCGCAGTGAATTCAGGGTTCAGCCGAGTCCATGAGTCATGAACTCGATTGAACTTTGACTGTTACTGTGCGAGTCTCGCATCAGTATCACCCGGCACAGCGCACACTCTCCTTACAGGAGCGGGTTGGCTGCAAGTATGTCCATGCAGCTGAGGCACTCCTGTCAGGAGAGTGTGTGCCATGCTGGGTGATGCCGATGCAAGACTCGCAGGAGTCATATGCAAGTGGAATCATAACCCCAGTGTCAGCCTGCTTCTCGCTATGTAGAGACTAGAGTTGAGCGCGGTTCGTGGTTCGTGGTTCTCCAGTTCGCGGCTCGAGTGATTTTTGGGCTGTTCGAGATCGAACTAGAACTCGAGCTTTTTGCTAAAAGCTCGATAGTTCTAGATACGTTCGAGAACGGTTCTAGCAGCAAAAAGCAGGGCTTTTTACAGCTACAGTGAGCAGGAGCCATCGCTGGCAGCCTGCCACAAGCTGGTAACCAAGATAAACATCGGGTATCCAAGCAAAGCGCTTTGGTTAGTAACCCGATGTTTATCTTAGTTACGTGCAGGAAGCCCACACTTTCCCGCTCAGCTCGCTCCACCCCCTCCTGCCCGCGGCATGTACACATACATACACATACACAAACACACACACACACACACATCCACCCCCCCCCCCCCGCCCGCCCGCCCGCCCGCTCGCTCGCTCGCTCGCTCGGCTTACCTGCGGTGATGAAGTCCCGCCATCCCGACCTCAGCGCTGTCACTGTCCTCCATGGCCGCCGCTTGTCACATCACCTCTCGCTTCCGACCCGAGACTGACACTGGCGGTGACGTCACGGACCTCTCGCGATACTTGATGTGAAGGCGCCGGTCATTGACCTCAGTGACAGGGGCTGTCAGTGTGCTGGAGATCAGCGCAGGTAATGTACCTCACTGACAGCAGCACTTCTCATGCCCTGCAGTGACCTGGGCTGACCCATTGATGTTAGCTCAGGTCACTGCATTGCTCTCCCAGCCAATGGGGAACATCCTGCTCTTCATTGACTGGGACAGTGTGGATCGTCATGGCAACCCCTTGGATTACACCAGACCTGGATTTGTTTTTCAATCTAATAAATTGGTTAAAGAGGGAATGTTTTGGGGAGTGTTTTTTCAAATAAAAATGTGTTTGTCGTGTATTTTTTTTTATTACTGACTGGGTTGGTGATGTCGGGTATCTGATAGACGCCTGACCTCACCAACCCCAGGGCTTGATGCCAGGTGACATTACACATCTGGTATTAACCCCAAATATTACCCCGTTTGCCACCGCACCAGGGCGCGGGATGAGCTGGGGCGAAGCACCAGGATTGGCGCATCTAATGGATGCGCCACTTCTGGGGCGGCTGCGGCCTGCTATTTTTAGGCTGGGGAGATTCCAATAACCATGGACCTCCCTAGTCTGAGAATATCAGGCCCCAGCTGTCTGCTTTACCTTGGCTGGTGATCCAATTTTGGGGGACCCCTACGTGGTTTTTTTTTTTAATTATTTATTTAATTTAAAATAACAGCGTGGGGTGCCCTCAGTTTTGGATTACCAGCCAAGGTGAGGTTGCCAGCTGTGGTCTGCAGGCTGCAGCCGTCTGCTTTACCCTAGCTGGCTACAAAACTAGGGGGAACCCTATGTCATTTTTTTTTTCATTTTTTTGGCTAAATACAAAGCTAAGCACCCCTTAGTGCCACATGAAAGGTACCAAAGGGTGTTCCACTTTTTCTCCATTTTTTTCTCCACTTTCTCTCCACTTTTTCTCCACTTTTTCTCCATTTTTTTCTCCACTTATTCTCCACTTTTTCTCCTCTTATGCTCCACTTTTTCTCCACTTTTTCTCCACTTTTTCTCCACTTAATCTCCACTTTTTCTCCACTTTTTCTCCACTTTTTCTCCACTTTTTCTCCACTTTTTTCTCCACTTTTTCTCCACTTTTTCTCCTCTTATGCTCCACTTTTTCTCCACTTTTTCTCCACTTTTTCTCCACTTTTTCTCCTCTTATGCTCCACTTTTTCTCCACTTTTTCTCCACTTTTTCTCCTCTTATGCTCCACTTTTTCTCCACTTTTTCTCCACTTTTTTCTCCACTTTTTCTCCTCTTATGCTCCACTTTTTCTCCACTTTTTCTCCACTTTTTCTCCTCTTATGCTCCACTTTTTCTCCACTTTTTCTCCACTTTTTCTCCATTTTTTTCTCCACTTATTCTCCACTTTTTCTCCTCTTATTCTCCACTTTTTCTCCACTTTTTCTCCACTTTTTCTCCTCTTATTCTCCACTTTTTCTCCACTTTTTCTCCACTTTATCTCCATTTTTTTCTCCACTTTCTCCACTTTTTCTCCACTTTTTTCTCCACTTTTTCTCCTCTTATGCTCCACTTTTTCTCCTCTTAATCTCCACTTTTTCTCCACTTTTTCTCCACTTTTTCTCCACTTTTTTCTCCACTTTTTCTCCTCTTATGCTCCACTTTTTCTCCACTTTTTCTCCACTTTTTCTCCACTTTTTCTCCTCTTAATCTCCACTTTTTCTCCTCTTATGCTCCACTTTTTCTCCACTTTTTCTCCACTTTTTCTCCTCTTATGCTCCACTTTTTCTCCACTTTTTCTCCTCTTAATCTCCACTTTTTCTCCTCTTATGCTCCACTTTTTCTCCACTTTTTCTCCACTTTTTCTCCTCTTATGCTCCACTTTTTCTCCACTTTTTCTCCTCTTATGCTCCACTTTTTCTCCACTTTTTCTCCACTTTTTTCTCCACTTTTTCTCCTCTTATGCTCCACTTTTTCTCCACTTTTTCTCCACTTTTTCTCCTCTTATGCTCCACTTTTTCTCCACTTTTTCTCCACTTTTTCTCCATTTTTTTCTCCACTTATTCTCCACTTTTTCTCCACTTTTTCTCCACTTTTTCTCCACTTTTTCTCCTCTTAATCTCCACTTTTTCTCCTCTTATGCTCCACTTTTTCTCCACTTTTTCTCCACTTTTTCTCCTCTTATGCTCCACTTTTTCTCCACTTTTTCTCCTCTTAATCTCCACTTTTTCTCCTCTTATGCTCCACTTTTTCTCCACTTTTTCTCCACTTTTTCTCCTCTTATGCTCCACTTTTTCTCCACTTTTTCTCCTCTTATGCTCCACTTTTTCTCCACTTTTTCTCCACTTTTTTCTCCACTTTTTCTCCTCTTATGCTCCACTTTTTCTCCACTTTTTCTCCACTTTTTCTCCTCTTATGCTCCACTTTTTCTCCACTTTTTCTCCACTTTTTCTCCATTTTTTTCTCCACTTATTCTCCACTTTTTCTCCTCTTATTCTCCACTTTTTCTCCACTTTTTCTCCACTTTTTCTCCTCTTATTCTCCACTTTTTCTCCACTTTTTCTCCACTTTATCTCCATTTTTTTCTCCACTTTCTCCACTTTTTCTCCACTTTTTTCTCCACTTTTTCTCCTCTTATGCTCCACTTTTTCTCCACTTTTTCTCCACTTTTTTCTCCACTTTTTCTCCTCTTATGCTCCACTTTTTCTCCACTTTTTCTCCACTTTTTCTCCTCTTATGCTCCACTTTTTCTCCACTTTTTCTCCTCTTAATCTCCACTTTTTCTCCTCTTATGCTCCACTTTTTCTCCACTTTTTCTCCACTTTTTCTCCTCTTATGCTCCACTTTTTCTCCACTTTTTCTCCACTTTTTCTCCTCTTATGCTCCACTTTTTCTCCACTTTTTCTCCACTTTTTTCTCCACTTTTTCTCCTCTTATGCTCCACTTTTTCTCCACTTTTTCTCCACTTATGCTCCACTTTTTCTCCACTTTTTCTCCACTTATTTCTCCACTTTTTCTCCTCTTAATCTCCACTTTTTCTCCACTTTTTCTCCACTTTTTCTCCTCTTATGTTCCACTTATTCTCCACTTTTTCTCCACTTTTTCTCTACTTTTTCTATGGTCGGTCTACCCATTAGCTCTGCCATGCATAGTGTAGCTCTACACCTACTGCACATGTTACTTTATGATTGACATCTCTTTCGTACCAGAGCTGTCTAAGTCTACTCTGACCCCATATTTGTCATTACTATATTGTCCTTGTACTGTATTATGACATTTGTATCATGTGTTTCATTTCTTGCTGTGTTGCAATTTTTTTGCTGCATCCCAATTGTACCTCTACATTGTTCGAGTTTATGTTATTGTTCTCTCACTCTTATGTGATACTGATTATTGTCATTTTTCATGATTACATGCAGATAAGTCCAATCTGACGAAGGCTCAGGCCGAAACGTCATTTGTAACTTGTTTTGGACAAAAACATATATGCTTATGAAAAAAAAATTTTCTTAATACGGACCAATAAAGAGTGATTTTGCATTACTATCCGTTGTGACTTACTGACTTAGTCTGGGAGATATAGAGTGCCGAGGTTACTCACTAATTTTATCTATTATTACCTCTGAGCACCTATATACCAGTGAGCAGAGCTTCCTCTACAGTAGTTCTCCTGATTAGGCATGCCCTTACCTCATGAGCAGGGCATTGCAGCTTTGGTAGCAACCATTACGACATGGACTCTGCTGCTGTGGACCCGGGGAGAGTGAGTGCAGATTCATTGCACCCACACTCCTCACATGAAGGGTCCGCACTCCTAGAAAATGGGGGATACGTTCCCTGAGTGTCTCCCCCCCATATTCTAGACGGTCCAGAGTCGTCGTGGGACCCCTTTATTTTTTTTCTTACAATAAATTGGTGAAAGAGGAAATGTTTTGGGGACTGTTTTTTCAAATAAATTTCTTTTGTCGATTTTTTGTTTTTGTTAGTACTGACAGTTTATGATGTTGGGTATCTAATAGACGCCATGACATCACAAACTGCTGGGCTTGATCTCAGGTGACTTTACAGCTAGTATCAACCCGATTTATTACCCCGTTTGCCACTGCACCAGGGCACGGGATGAGCTGGGGTGAAGCGCCAGGATTGGCGCATCTAGTGGATGCGCCACGTCTGGGGTGCCTGCGGCCTGCTATTTTTAGGCTGTGAAGGCCCAATAACTATGGACCTTCCCACCCTGAGAATACCAGACCACAGCTGTCCGCTTTACCTTGGCTGGTGATCCAATTTGGGGGGTCCCCTACTTTTATTGTGTAATTATTAATATTTATAAAATAATTATAAAAAAGAGCCTGAGGGGACCTCCACATTGGATCCCCAACCACGGTAAAGCTGCCAGCTGTGGTTTTCAGGCTACAGCCGTCTGCTTTACCCTAGCTGGCTATCAAAAATGGGGGGACCCAACGTAATTTTTTTTTTTTAACTATTTTTTAAATAGAAAAAATTAATGGGCTTCCCTGTATTTTGATTGCCAACCAAGGTAACGGCAGGCAGATGGGGGTGGCAACCCATAGCTGTCTGCTTTATCTGCGCTGAGAATCAAAAATACCGCGGAGCGCTACGTCATTTTTTTAAAGATTTATTTTTACAGCACTGTGATGTCCAGCAATCAAAATACAGGGAAGCCCATTTTATTTTTAGTTATTTAAATAAATAATTAAAAAAAATATATGTTAGCTCCCACTGCATTTTTTGTATTGCTAGCTAAGGGTAATCCAAGCAGCTACTGGCTGCTAACCCCCACTGCTTGGTGTTACCTTCACTGGCAATGGAAAATCCAGGGAAGCATTTTTTTTTTTTTTTGCCAAAAAGCTACAAAAAAAGGACGTGAGCTTCGCCATATTTTTGTATGCTAGCCAGGTATAGCAGGCAGGTGCTGGAAGAGTTGGATACAGCGCCAGAAGATGGCGCTTCTATGAAAATGCCATTTTCTGAGGCGGCTGCAGACTGCAAATCGCAGCAGTGGGGCCCAGAAAGCTCAGGCCAACCTGTGCTGCGGATTCCAATCCCCAGCTGCCTAGTTGTACCTGGCTGGACACAAAAATGGGGCAAAGCCTACGTCATTTGTTTTCTAATTATTTCATGAAATTCATGAAATAATAAAAAAAGGGCTTCCCTTTATTTTTGGTTCCCAGCCGGGTACAAATAGGCAACTGGGGGTTGGGGGCAGCCGTACCTGCCTGCTGTACCTGGCTAGCATACAAAAATATGGCGAAGCCACATAATTTTTTCAGGGGGCAAAAAACTTCTGCATACAGTCCTGGATGGAGTATGCTGAGCCTTGTAGTTCTGCAGCTGCTGTCTGTCTGTATGGAGAAGAGCAGACAGCAGCTGCAGAACTACAAGGCTCAGCATACTCCATCCAGGACTGCATGCAGAAGTTTTTTGCCCACCAAAAAAATGACGTGGGCTTCGCCATATTTTTGTATGCTAGCCAGGTACAGCTGGCAGCCACGGGCTGCCTCCAACCCCCAGTTGCCTATTTGTACCCGGCTGGGAACCAAAAATATAGGGAAGCCCGTTTTTTTTAATTATTTCACTTATTTCATGAAATAATTAAAAAACAAATGACGTGGGCTTCGCCCTATTTTTGTGTCCAGCCGGGTACAACTAGGCAGCTGGGGATTGGAATCCGCAGCACAGGTTAGCCCGAGGTTTGTGGGCGCCTCTGCTGCGGATTTCAGTCCGCAGCCGTCCCAGAAAATGGCGCTCTCATAGAAGCGCCATCATCTGGCGCTGTATCCAACTCTTCCAACAGCCCTGGAGCCGGGTGGCTTGTTGGGTAATCATGAGTTAATACTGGCTTTGTTTTACCAGCCAGTATTAAGCCAGAGATTCTTAATGTCAGGCACGTTTGACCCGGCCATTAAGAATCTCCAATAAAGGGTTAAAAAAAGACACCACACAGAGAAAAAATACTTTAATAGAAATAAATACACAGACACATTAGAGACTCCATCTTTATTACCCCTGTCAGCCCTCCACGATCCTGCTCTTCTGTCTTCTTTCTTTCTAGTGTAGTAGTAGTGACGATTGTAGTGAGGGGCATCACTTGGGGCTGGGGAACCTCCATCCTAACTACAATGCTCACTACAATCGGGAAGCAGCGTGCAGCCTTCACTCCGTGAGTGATCACTGCTGGCTGCTAGCGGTAACAGCGGTAACGCTGACAGACGCGTTACCATAGCAACGGTGCTCCCGGAGCCGCGGTTAGCGGTGACGTCACCGCTAACTGCGTTGCTATGGCAACGGTGATCTCCGTTAATGACCGGCTGTGTCAGCCGGTCCCTAACGGAACGGGGAGTCGACCGTGTGCTAGAGCATGTCGCCGGTACACGGCGATACACATATGTGCACCGTGTACCGGAGAGATGCACTCGCAGGTCCTACATGACGTGTCATAGTCATGTGACCAGTCTGTAGCCAATGAGATAATAGCCACGTGACTGGTCACATGGCTATTTTGACGTCACGATAGGTCCTGCTTCTCTGCTGGCAGTGCAGGTCACCGGGAGGATTCAGCGATCATCGGATGGAATAGCGGCAGGAGACAGAGTGCAGAAGGGATCGCGAGGACCGGTAAGTGTTATGGCAATGTTTATTAACTGTTTGTGTACATTTATAATGCATTTTTATGTGTTTGTGATTGCCTCCCATTATAGCCTATTGGTTCTAGTTCGGTTCGTCGAACGTTCGACGAGCCGAACTCGAGCCAGACCCCCCGTTCGGCGAACCGCCTCGAGCCGAACCGGGACCGGTTCGCTCATCTCTAGTAGAGACGCTTATCTGTACAGAGCGATGAAGCAGAGCTGACATTGCTCTACCTGTGGAGTACATCGGACAAAGGATTTTTTTATAATAAAGATGGATGGAGTCTCTAAATGTTTTTTTTATTTCTAATGAAAAAACTTTTTCGTGTGTTTTGTTTTTCTTTTTACTGTTTACTAGAAATTCATGGTGGCCATGTCTAATTTGGTGTGACACCATGAATGTCGGGCTTAGTACCAGCTGAGAATACAAAGCTAGTATTAAATACGTTATTAACCAGCATGCCACCACCATTAGGGTCGCTGGACGAGCCAGGTAAAGTGCCTGGAAATGGTGCTAAAAAACAATGCGCTATTTCCAGAGGCAGGCTGCAGGCGGAGAATCCAAGGCCCCAGCTGCCTGGTTTTACCTGACTAGCGATCAAAATATGACGGTGTAATACTGCAGGTAATGGGATACGCAAGGACTGCACGGGACCACGGGGGTTAATCAATGCAAATTTAATAATGTATTGCACCACACAGGTGGAGGAATAGTGCGGGAAAGGAGGGGGAAGAAAAGCGGGAATGTGCACAGCAGTAGATATAATGCAATATACATACAACCACTTTGAATAACTTGTCAAGGATAGGAAGCCTCAGATTGTACTCCCAAAAGCAAAACACAGAAATCCTTATTAAACAAAAAAAACGCAGAGTCCTTGTTATCTTACTTGCATAACACAGTGCAGAGTCTTTTCCTATCTGTCCCTAACTAAAGTAGTGTGCACACTTAACTGCAGGTTTCAGCGTGGGGTACCTCGTCACCGTTGGGGCCCGTATTCCGCTGGCAGACACCTCTAAAGTTCAGTCTTTGTCCCGGGTCTGTAACTTGCACGTGCTGCCTGGCTCCTCGCTCCACATCCAGCCTCTTTGGATCTGTAATTTTGTAATTTGCACGTGCTGTCTGGCTCCTCGCTCCACATCCAGCCTCTTTGGATCTGTGTCTTGGGGGAGACACCACGCAACACTCTGAGGTACTTGGACCTCGGAAAAACAGGGCAGACTGAGGCCTTCTATCTTACAGCCCAGTCCAGCACACTCCTCTCTGCCAAAAACACAGCTACAAGTAGACTCCTCCTCCTTCTGTTCCAGACTCAATCTAGTCACTTGAGCAGCAGGTGGCAGCATAACACAAGGAAGTCCACCAAACAGTCTTTTAACCTATATATATATATATATACATATAAATGTTAACAGGTCTTACATTCCCCCCCCTCTTTAACCTCGGCCGTCCCGGCCGATACACTCCTGAGGCACTCTGCAAAGGGGCACACGGTGGCAACTCCTGCCCTGCTTCACAACCTGTTGCTTGGGAGCCAATGTCGTAAAACAGGATTCAGTGACAGAACACACAAATTCATCTGCCAAGTACCGATCAGGGGGAATACCAGCATTAGCCCGCTCAGTCCGGCGTGGCACCACAGCTAACTCGCCAGACGTCGGCGCCGTATCAGGGAGTACAGTATTCTCGTCCCCATCTCTGGAGATTAGTGACTCCTGCTCTGCAGGGGTGGCACCTGTGTCTTGAACGGATGGGGGTGTGGATCTCTCCCAGTCTGTTGGGTTGGTCGGGGCCCGCCACCATTCTTCATCATCAGAGCCCTCTTCGAAGGTAACAGGAACAGGCACAGGCACCGTCTCCGGGGTACTTTGTCTGGTCCTGTCTTCTGAATAGCAGGGCCTCAGCATATTACGATGCAGGATGAGGGTGCCGCCTCTTTGCTCGCCTCTCACTTCGTATACTGATCCAATGGGGCGAGATTCTTCTGATCACAATGTACGGCTCTGTTTTCCAGCGCTCGCTCAACTTGTGTCTCGGGTGTTTCTCTGCAACTAGTACTCTGTCTCCTGGTAAGAACGGGGTTTCACACACAGGTTTCCGCTGCGGGTGTGTCTTTTCTTGCAACCGCTTGGTGACAATTCGATGGATAGTCTCCAGCCGTCGACGGTGACAATCAACCCAGGAACCTACGCTCTGACCTTCACTGATCTCGGGGGGAGCTAGGTTCAGCTCTTCAATGCCTCTTCCGGCTCTTCCAAACAGTAACACGTATGGGGTGTACCCAGTGGTGAAGTGGACACGATTATTGTACGCCCACACGAGCTCTGCGAGATAGCCGGGCCAGTGATTCTTACGATCATCCTCCAACGTGCGTAGCATTTGTAGGAGGGTCCGGTTAAATCTCTCGCAGGCTCCGTTGCCCTGCGGATGATAAGGCGTAGTCCTTGACTTCTGCATTCCGTAAATCCTTTGCAGCTCTCTCATGACACTGCCCTGAAAGCAAGCTCCTTGGTCAGAATGTATTCTTTTGGGGCAGCCGTACACCCGGATAAAGTCATCACTGATGGCTCGAGCAGCTGATTCAGCCGTCTGATCTCTGGTGGGTGTCACCACCGCAAATTTGGAGAAGTGATCTGTCATCACAAGGCAGAACTGATAGCCCCGGTGGGAGTGGCCAATCTTGAGATAATCGATCATGAGTACTTCCAACGGCTCTTTGGTTACAATAGTCTGTACTGGTGCTTGCTGTGGAGGAGCCTTACTTAACTCGCAGGAACGGCACAGTTTACAGGCCTTCTCTACTGCCCGAAGCATCTGAGGACAGTATACTATTCTTTGCAACCACTGGTAAGTCTTGTCCGGTCCAAAATGGGCTCCCTTCTCATGCGCCTCTCGGGCCAATGGTACTGCCATCTTCTGGGGTATCACTACTTGCCACCGTACTTCCAACTCTGTAGCTAGGTGCACCTTCCGATACAGCATCCCTTCTTGCACCGACAGCTTATCCCACTGGCTGAGAATCTGGAGGGCCACGTGCGACAGCGTGGCCCGTATTTCCTTTCTAGGCTTGCGCTGCTGGATCACCCACTCTTTCACTTGAAGCAGTTCTGGGTCAGATGACTGGATTTTCACCCATTCCTCTCTGGTTTGGCCAAGCAGGCGTGATGTCGTGCCCGACGTAATTTCCAGCATACGAGCCTCTACCACTTGAGCGGTGAATTTACTAAAGTCCGGAATTTCGTCTTCCTCCAACTGTTCATCTCTCTCCCCCACTGGGGCTTTGGTGGTAACACGAGAAAGGGCATCCGCATTCTGATTTTCATGCTTAGAGTGGTACTGCACATGATAATTGTATCTGGACAGTCGTGCCAGCCACCTCTGTTCCATTGCTCCCAGTTTGGCGGTGGAGATGTGAGCCAGGGGGTTATTATCCGTATAGACTTCAATTTGAGTTCCCGTGAGATATTCCGAGAACCTTTCGGTTATTGCCCATACTAGTGCCAGTAATTCCAACCGAAAGGAACTGTAATTCTCGGGGTTGCGCTCGGCTTCTCGCAACGTCCGACTTCCATATGCAATCACCCGTTCAGTACCATTCTGTACCTGGGCCAGTACTGCACCCAGGCCGTAGAGGCTCGCGTCTGTATACAACCGAAAGGGGAGGTTATAGTCTGCATAGGCAAGCACAGGGGCGCTAACCAAGGCCTCTTTCAATCGGTGTAAGGCTTCTGCTTGTCTTGGTCCCCAGCAAATTTTCTGTGCTTTTGGTCCTTTCGCAGTGCCTCGGAGCAATTCGTGCAAAGGTTCTGCCTCCTTCGCGAAACCTTTGATAAAGCGACGGTAATATCCGGCTAGCCCCAGGAAAGCTCGAACCTCCCGCACTGTGCTGGGTGTGGGCCATTCTAGCACTGCTCTCACTTTCCCATCGGAGGGCTGTACGCCGGCTTCCGACACCTTGTGTCCGAGATATTCAATCTCTTCCTGAAAGATCCGACATTTTTTTGGTTTTAGTTTAAGCCCATGGGCCCGTAACCGCTGAAACACTTGGCCCAGGTTTTCTAGATGTTTCTCAAAGGTTGCAGAATACACTACTATGTCGTCCAGGTAAATCAATGTGGCCTCGAAGTTCATGTCTCCAAGGCAACTTTCCATGAGGCGCTGAAAAGTTCCTGGGGCATTATTTAGTCCAAACGGCATGCGATCGAACTCGAAGAGTCCCATGGGTACAATAAATGCGGTCTTGGCCTTGTCTTTCTCTGCCTCAGGGACCTGCCAATATCCGCTGGCCAGATCGAGGGAGGAGAAGTAACGTGCCTTTCCCAACGCCGACAGGGACTCCTCTATCCGGGGCAGAGGGTAGGAATCACGAACCGTGCATCCATTAAGCTTGCGGTAGTCAACACAGAAGCGGGTAGACCCATCCTTTTTCTTGACCAGCACGATTGGGGCAGCCCATGGACTCTGACTTTCTCTTACCACCCCGCTCTTCAGCATCTGCGCCAAAAGCTCTTTTACCTCTTGGTAGTACTTTGGGGGTATTTGCCTGTACCTTTCCCTGATCGGTGGGGCATCTCCTGTGGGTATTTCGTGCTGAATCTTGTCAGTACAGCCGAAATCTTCTGCGTGACGGGAGAACGTGGCTTGATTCTCCCAAATAAAGTCCTCTATGGCTTGGGCTTGCTCCGAATCGAAGGGGCTCAGGTCCACTCCCATCTGCCCTAAGATGACGCGACTGTTCCATTGATCAGTGGGTTTCTCTTTTCTTTCCATAGAAAGAGCCCAAGTCCAGGCTTCCCCTGCCATGGGCTGCAATTCAATCGATTCTGCAGCCGCCACCTCTTCGGGCGCCAGGTAGACATGGGCCAGAACAACTCCCGAGGTCAAGGTGTAGGCCTGTTCACCGGTGTTCACGCAACGGAAAGGGACCCTTCCATTTCTTACTGTTGCTAAAGTGCGAGCCACCAACGGTTCATCTCCGTTCTCTTCACCACGGTAAGGCTCCACCAACACCTCCATCCCCTCGAGTGTACGGTGGGCCCCGACTGGCAAGGTGAGGACTGTCTCACGATTTGGAGGTAGAGTAATTGTTGTCTGTCTTGGGACTCGAACCCTCCCCACCGGGTAGCGGCTCCCACCATTCTTCCACAGTCCTCGGGCACGGATAAGGTGTTGGAAGACCTTTTGGGCAGGCCTGTTAGCAACTGTCGTCTTCCAGTAATCACAGCCCCCCTTGTTGAATAGCAACTGGTCTAATTCTTTCAGGACGTTCATGCCCACGATAGCTGGCACCTCTCTGTCGTACCGGCCCTCCGTTAACACAATCCCTTTTTTGCCTAAGTTCTGGCCACAGGCACGTATGTTCATCCACACGACCCCTACAACCGGAATGGGAAGATTGTTTGCAGCCCTCAGTTTGATATGTGCCCCTTTGTCAATGGATACAGTTTGTCCAAAATGTTGGTAGAAGAACTGTTCTGGCATGGTGGTCACTTGGGACCCAGTATCCATCAGGCATTTTACTTCTTTCCCTTCAAATTCGGCCGTGATCGTCGGCGTGCAGGCTGCTATATCTTCAGGGCGTTGGTTTTCTCTAAGCTCAGTTGGTCTCCCCGCCATGTGCCCATCCATGGAGGGAGGCACTAGTTTAACGGCGGTCTTTCTTGAGAAGTCTTCCTCTCCGGACAGTGTCGGAATAAATGGTTCCGATTTCCACAGTTCCAACACCGGTAGTCTTCAGCGGGTCTCGGTCGTCTCTGCTCGATCTGTCCCCTCTCTTCTTGATAGGTATGCGTGCGGGTATTTGGCCGCGGTGCTGTCGTTCTTACTTCTGACGCCGGGGCTTGCATATTCTTCATCATCTCTTGTAGAGCAGTAACAGTCTCTTGTAACTGATCCACTTTAGCCTAAAGTTGGCTCGGTTCTCGGTTTTTCTCACCCGGGACTACCTTATGCATACAAACTTCACCCAAGGCGTTCTGCGGGTCGCAATTTTCAGTTTGTGTGCGGGAGACTGCTTCTTCCAATATTTCCTGGAAAGTTAGTTTTTTTTCTACCCTGAGCCGTTCACGGAGGGCACCTTTGATCTTGGGGTTATGTAATCCGCGGAGGAATTGATCTCGCAGGGTACGGTCAGCATAACCGGGGGTTTGTGCTAGCTCTGGCTCTGCTGTAAGCATTTGTCTCATTATTCTCTGGAGTGCATTTGCATACTGTGGCAGACCTTCTTCTTCACCCTGCAGCCTGTAGAACAGTTGCGCCTGTAAATCTCCTGCTTCTGGTTTCCCACCATACACTCTCTCAAGAATCTTCACCACCTGCTCTAACGTCTTTCGTTCACTCTCAGGGCGCAATAAAATAGTCTCTTGAGCATGGCTTTCAAGGGCAATCAACAATATCTCCCCTTGATTTTCTGCAGTCACTCCTGCTACTCTCAATATGCCCCTCACTCTCTGCGCCCAGTCATGGAGAGGTACATTGCTGCCAGTAAATTTTGGTATATGGGTCAGCATAGCCCCCAGGGACAGCTGCCTTGCTGGTATTCCCCCATCAGGTTGTATTAGAACACCTCCATCAGCGACACCCCCCTGTCCGTCCATTGTTCCGTACCAGCCTGCGTATCCTGCCGACTATGCCAAATGTAATACTGCAGGTAACGGGATACGCAAGGACTGCACGGGACCACGGGGGTTAATCAATGTAATAATGTATTGCACCACACAGGTGGAGGAATAGTGCGGGAAAGGAGGGGGAAGAAAAGCGGGAATGTGCACAGCAGTAGATATAATGCAATATACATACAACCACTTTGAATAACTTGTCAAGGATAGGAAGCCTCAGATTGTACTCCCAAAAGCAAAACACAGAAATCCTTATTAAACAAAAAAAACGCAGAGTCCTTGTTATCTTACTTGCATAACACAGTGCAGAGTCTTTTCCTATCTGTCCCTAACTAAAGTAGTGTGCACACTTAACTGCAGGTTTCAGCGTGGGGTACCTCGTCACCGTTGGGGCCCGTATTCCGCTGGCAGACACCTCTAAAGTTCAGTCTTTGTCCCGGGTCTGTAACTTGCACGTGCTGCCTGGCTCCTCGCTCCACATCCAGCCTCTTTGGATCTGTAATTTTGTAATTTGCACGTGCTGTCTGGCTCCTCGCTCCACATCCAGCCTCTTTGGATCTGTGTCTTGGGGGAGACACCACGCAACACTCTGAGGTACTTGGACCTCGGAAAAACAGGGCAGACTGAGGCCTTCTATCTTACAGCCCAGTCCAGCACACTCCTCTCTGCCAAAAACACAGCTACAAGTAGACTCCTCCTCCTCCTGTTCCAGACTCAATCTAGTCACTTGAGCAGCAGGTGGCAGCATAACACAAGGAAGTCCACCAAACAGTCTTTTAACCTATATATATATATATACATATAAATGTTAACAGGTCTTACAACGGGAGCCCACACATCTTATTCTTTTTTTAAATAATTAAAAAAAATATTAATGGGCTTCCCTGTATTTTGATTGCAAGCCAAGGTAAAGCCAGGTTTATGGCAGTCCGTAGCCATCTACTTTATCTGTGCGGTGAATCAAAAATACAACGTAGCGTTACATCATTTTTTTTTCATTATTTATTTTCTTTTACACTTCTATATGTGTGAGGGACCCAACAGCCAATCTCAGACGCTGGCAAGCAGAATGGGTGTCTGTGATTGGCTGTTGGAGTAACCTGGAATTTGCCCATATATTCTAGATGCTAGAATATATGGGCTGGTTTCAGGTTACTCCAGCATCCAATCACAGACGCCCACTCTGTGACAGCGTCTGTGATTGTCTGTTATTTTAACAGTAAAATAAAACAACAACACAGAGAAAAAAATATTTTATTAGAAATAGAACAGAAGACATTTAGTACTCCATCTTTATTACCCAAAAAAACCCTCCGACGTAGTCCAAAGGCGAGTGAGCATCTTCAGCTCTGCTACATCTGTGCGAAAAGACAAACACAGGTCTGCTCACACAGACACAGCTGAGAGCTGTCAGAGACTTCACCCGAGTGCACAAATGAGGCTTGTGTATGACTACTACTATTATCGCATCGGTATCATTCAGCACGGCGCACACTCTCCTGACAGAAGCGCTTCAGCTGCATGGAAATACATGCAGCTGACCCCCTCCTTTAAGGAGAGTGTACGTCGTGCTGGGTGATACAGATGCAAGACTCACATAGTGACAGCAAAAGTTCTATCGAGTCCATGGCTCATGGAATCGGGTGAACTCTGACATTACTGCGAAAATAGCCGGAAAAAGCCGAAAACTGCCGAGTGACGAACAGTGCATTGAATACCACTAGAAGTTAATAATCGGACCCGGAAGCAAAAGCGACTGGTATACAGTGGCAGAGTGGTTCTGCAGGACGTGTCGCGGTACCGGTAAGTATAATTCTAATAATTAATGTTTTCTATTAATGTGCTTTTTTTTTACAGACCCTGGACCCGAACTGGACCTGAACTGTAACACGAGCTTCCCAGGAAAGCTCGTGTTTGGTACCGCGTGCACAAACACTATGTGTTCGGTACGGACCCCAAACTTTACAGTTCGGGTTGCCGATCACTATTAGGGACTTATCCATATATCTATTTCTCTTCATATAGATACATTTTAATTTTATTTGCTGTTGTAAAGCCATGGCTAATGCTCATGACCAATGTACCCTTGAGGAGGCTTATCTGTTTAAGATATTTCCCAGGATTAAGCTACCCCCAAGCACGAATGAGATGTGGTATAACATAAACCACAATTCTTCTGCAGCTTTGTTAATGTATACTAGATAGATAACTGAAGTTTTTGTTAGACTTTACTTCACGCTATCCGACAATCACATGCGACTATGCAGGGTTACTGCTTTACTCTAATGAAGAAAAAGAGAAAGTGAAAGCAATTTACACCAAGAATAAATACATTTCAGTCAGTTAAGTGGATTTTTTTTAGATTCTCAATGACCTAAATAGACACTCATTAGACAGCAGTTCTATTCATTAGTGCTCAGGGACACATTAAACTGCCACTAAGAACTGAAAATCCTTCTCCTAATGTTGACCAGGCGGTATTAATGGCACCTTGCATACCTTGATATATGGGTATTAATTTGGGCTGTCACTATGTGGACCCCTGGATTAATGAGCTGCTGTACTCACATTAGACAATCACATTTTCTAAAACAGGAATCTATACAGTTCCTAATGAAGCATTGTATATGACTTCTAAGAGGAGCGTAGATGAAGAAGCCTTTACTCACTTGGAATGTTTCATGTTTCTTTTACAGTGGAAAAATTGGCACGTTTCTTTCCTGTTTTCATATGTAATCATTAAAGCAGTTCACACTGATGAAAAGACATCACACCCTTAGTTTAATCCTTTCGTTAGGCACTGAGAAGTGAAAGACCTCCAAACTTGTATTTGAGAGAATTTTTACTGGTACATGTACAACATGATGAAATGACACAAAAATATTCTACCAGTCATTAAATTCAGAGTCAAATTCAAGTGCTGTCTAAATATTATTTTAATTATTAACCTTTTTTTGTTTACCCATCAGATATAGAGTATCTGCCTCAGTGTTATTGACTATTTTGGATATGATAGACCTGTTTAGTCTCTGTATGGCAAAATAATTTAATTTCTGTACTATAGCACTATCTACAAAAGACAAGTAATAACTGTTTAGCATTTGCTCTTATTTTCTTTCTGTTACTCGCCTGTAAATTAGCTTTTTTTATTTTTTAAAAATTCACTGTACTATTTCAGAGATATGGGCCTTTTAATAAAGTGCGCTCAATATACTCATTTTGCTGGTGTCTACTTTGGGGGTATTGCTTTACACTGCTCTGCTTAATTACCCTTTGAGCAAGACGTTGTTGGAAAAATTGCATATTGGATGCACAACATTAAATGGCGCATGTCTCGTCTAGCATATGGATGATTAAAAATAAAACCTAAATACTTGGGTAACCTGTGATGCTTGTGGCACTGGATGGAATACTGGACACTATGTGCGGTAGTATGAAGTTCGTCACTAGATGATGCTGGAATCGCTAGCATACAGAGTGAGCTGAGAGATTAGTCAGACAAGCCGGGATAAGTAATCAGGAGGACATGACAGAACACAGGGAGCAGGCAGAAATGAGGTCAAGATACAGGTCGAGGGTCAGTATACCAGGAGATTATGAATGGGATTCAGGGAGCAGATGGAGACACAGTCAGGAAGAGGTCTGAGGTCAGAAGCCAGGAGGTAACATCAAGGTAAAGGGGGGTGGGCAGAGCAGAGTCAGTAACAGTCCAGGGTTGAGTAGCCAAGATCAGATAACCAGACATGAAGAAGAGCTGAAAGCACTTACTGCAGAACCAGGAAATACGACTGGCGTCATTTCAGGAGAGCATACTCCCTAATAAATCAGAGCAATTACCCAGAGGAAGCAGCATGTGAGCAAGCCCCTCCCAGCACTAGCAAAGGACCCGGTTCAGAGAAGAAACCCACTCACAAGAGTGCAAAGCAGCAGTGCATCTCAAGGCAAAATGGTCTGCGTGGATAAACAGGCGAATACAGGCTCCGCAGTAGAGCATAACAGAACGTCATAGCACACAAGATGCAGTGCAAATCGGGACCATGACATAACGAACAGGAAAAAAATAAGAGTAAAAACTGGACATATTTGACCCGGTGACAGGTCCACTATAATTACTTTCTGGTGGATTTATTCAGTCACACTATTGCAGTATTATTAAGTTGCTGTATGATTGCATAATGTTATCACAGTATGATAGTATTTTTAATTACTGTATGGTGGTATAATTAAGACAGTGCATAATAATATAAAGATTTTTTTACTGTATGGCCATATTATTATGACACTGTAAGCTTTATTTCACTCTTGTCTGTGACTGACTGCCCTTCCCAAGATCTTAACTAATCATAGATC